>NC_141030.1:47880000-48152500 GCF_052040795.2 Danio rerio
AAATAGTTATTAAAAAAAAATGTTTGTATGTATCTGAATTATCATAAATGATCAATATAATTAACTATTTTCAGTTTTAGTCATTTTTATTAGTTGCCAAATGTAATGATCTTAATTGAAATACTTTTTAAATTGTGGTTTATTATCTATATTTTAGAATATTTATGTTTATGTTTATTTATGTTTTTATTTTCTAAATTTTTACTTACAATTTTAGCAACACCAAATATGCAAAATAAGCCGTTTATTGATCCAGTGGAAATTACAATATGTAAATCTGCTGTTTTATATACAGTGGCTCACTTTGAATGTGTGTTTGTATGAAAACAATGTAAGACTAAGAGATCCTAAATATCCTAAAACATCAATTAAATTCAACTAAATTTGAATTATTTGAGTATAATTTAGCATTTTTTATAATTTTATTTTTACTTACATTTTTAACATCACCAAATATGCAAAATCAGCCCTGCTGCAAATTAAAATATGCAAACCTGATGTTTTTATGCACAGTGGCATAGTTTGAATGTGCATTTGTGTGTATCTGAAATATAATAAAAGATCAATTTAATTATTTTCAGTTTTAGTGATTTTAATTAGTTGCCAAATTAATTTATATAAATTTTTTTTTTTTTTTACTTTTTATTAATTATTTATATTTTAGATTATTTATGTTTTTTTTTTCTTTCAGCACTGCTCATTGGTCTGGTCTTAGAACATGCAAATCTGCTGTTCCATGCACAGTGGCCTATTTGCATATGAAAACACTAATAAAAGATGACACTTAAATATCATAAAATAAATAAACAATATTTATACAATTCATTTTTAGCAGTTATTAAACCTGGTAATGGAAAAAAAATTACAAATAAAACATAAAGACTTGTATTAATACTTAAACATTTAGTCATTTTTGTATTAATTTAGTAATTAAAATATATTTTATTTCAGTTAATTACAATTTTTTTTGTACTTTTCAGCTTTTCAGCTTTTTTTATAAGGCTTGTTATATAATATTTATATTTACTTGCAGTAATTTTAGTATTTAAACACATTTTATTTCATTTATAATTTTTTTAAAGATTTACTTAATTTACTTTAACAATGTAACATCACTGAATATGCTAAATCAGCCCTGTTTATTGGTCCAGTGCATATTAGAATATGCAAATCTGCATTTATATGTATCTGAAATATGATAAATGATCAATTTAATTAATTATTTTCAGATTTATTAATTTTAATTAGTCGCCAAATGTCTTTATTTAATTTTAGGGTTTTTTTAAGTAATAATTTATTATTTATATTTTAGAATATTTATGTTTATGTTTATTAGTTTTTTTACTTACACTTTTAACATCACCAAATATGCAAAATCAGCCCTTTTTGTTGGTCCAGTGCAAATTAGAATATGCAAATCTGCTGTTGTATATGCAGTGGCTCACTTCGAATGTACGTTTGTATGAAAATGCTGATAAATGAGACTCATTAGTAGCGTTTGCATGTGAGAATACATAACATAAATGCAATATTAGATAGAAATCAGTGGATTGTTTGTTCTGTCTGTGAATATCTCTCCTGGATTTGGCTTTCCTGCACAGTTTCTGGACGCCGTGTGCATGTTCTTGTGGGCGTTCGATGCAACCAATGCTTTGAATGTTTCCCAGCAGTAAGAAGCATTAGTGTTATTTTCATCTTCAGTCCAGATTGACTGACACTTCGCCCCCGGCTGGACATACGGAGAGCCAAACACATTTTCTAAGACGCTGCACAGAGAAAACATCAGCTCTGCTCATTTATAACTCATCTCTAATAACTGATTTATTTTATCTTTGCCATGATGACAGTAAATAAAATAATATTAGATATTCTTCAAGACACTTCTATACAGCTTAAAGTGGCATTTAAATGCTTAACTAGGTTAATTAGGTAGGCAAGTTAGGGTAATTAGGCAAGTTATTGTATAACGATGGTTTGTTCTGTAGACTATCAAAAAAAATAGCTTAAAAGGGTATTTATATATATATCATGCTTTTTAGGAATATTAAATTACAAACATCCCAAGAAAACCTTGTATAATATATATATATAGTTAATTAACAAGGACATTTTAATTAAAAGCATATTAATTCCTAAAATTAAAAAAATAAAGATTTATTTATATTTATAAGAAAAAAAATTATTAAAAAAATTATGCTATTTTTGAAACTATGCTATAATTTTGAAGGTGACATTATTATTTCTTCTCCCTTTTGACATGCATAAAATGCAATGTAAATATTATGAATTGTAACACCATTAAAAATGGCAAAGAATTAATATAATAAAGTATTTACCAATATTGAGAATTTTCAGATCAATTTTAAAAGATATTTATTTAAATGTTAATAACAATTTTTAAGTATTTTAAAGACTTATTTTAATAGGTAATTACTAACATTTCTCATTCCTATTTTTATTTTCATTGTTTTTTTTTGTTAAGTTGAAATTATATTAATTTCAGTCTAGTCATTTTTGTACTAATTTATTAATTAAAACATATTTTATTTTATTATTTGCCAAATTAATAGTTTATTTTAGCTTTTAACCTTTTTTGCTCTTTATTTCCTTTTTGTTTTAATTTAAAATATTTTAATTTTAGTTTATTTCAGCTTCAGTAATTTTACTTAAACTAATAAACGTTTTATTTAATTTAGTTGACATTTACATTCGGAACTGATATTTTGACATTTTTCCAATCTAATATATATTTTTTTTTTTCAAAATATTATATTTAATTTTAATGTATGTTTTTTTCTATTTCAGTAATTTTAATACTGAAACAAAAACATTTCCTACTTATATATATATATATATATATATATATATATATATATATATATATATATATATATATATATATATATGTTCAATCCAGTTTCAGTCATTTTAGTGCTTAAACTAAATTTTATTTTGATAAACATTTTATTTATTTTTAATTCATGTTTATTTCAGTTTCAGTCATTTTATTTCTTAAATAATATATTTTTTTATTTCAAAGTACTATTTACAGTGTTCAGCTTAATTAAATATTTTTCTCCATTTCCCAGTGAATATAGGTAATATATATTGCTGCATTCGAACAAAACAGATTTATTAAACAGATATATTTATTAAAATAATATTTTAGTCACAGAGCATCTTTAGAAATAGAAAGATAATAAAATTAAATGCATGCAAAATATTGCAAAACTACAACATTGTATATATTATTTGTTTCTATTATTGTTTGCTATTTTTGATAATTTTATTTAATATTTTTCCTAACATATAAATATGGGCTAATAATTTTTAAAGCATTTTATATAAGTTATGTTGTTAGATGAGCTCCAGATCTGGCTTCAGAACTGACTAATCTAATGTATATGCACAAATGTAATATTGTAGAGCTTCCTATTAAAAATATGAATTTAAATGAGAAAACTGTTGGGTTATACTCATTTATGCAGAGCTCTGTATACAGTTTGAATAATGTTAGTACCTAAAAAAAGCTTTTTTTTTTCAAAACATTATATATTCAGTTTTAATAGGCTACTTTACTAGCTGCCAAATAAACATTTCATTTAATCACATTGCTCCTCCAATTCTCCTTATGCATGAAATGCAATGCAAATAATCTGAACTGCAATGCAAACATTACAAAAATATCTGTAATAACATAAATAATGTCTGCATTGTCCTGCTTTACACTGAGCTGAAATGTGGGACACTGAGAACAGCAGCGAGGATTACTTTCATGCATCTCTAAAAGCACAAAACATCCTTCATTCACGTGAGAAAAGGACATCTGCAATCCTTAAAATGTCATATTTTATATTTCTTATCTCATATTTCGGTGTTTTATTGTTTCTCCAACCCAAACAGATGCAGACAGCATGTGATGCAGATGTCATTATCTATTTAAATATTCGTCCTAGTATCCCAGAAACACACAGCTCATGCCAAACACACACAACATCATCACAATAGTGTTTATAAATATGTTTTATATATGTGAATATAGATAAATACCGACCTCTCCATCCTCTGCGTGTGCCCGCGGCAGGTGAACGCGCAGACGCCCATTCATTCATTCGCGCCGAGTCATGGAAACACACAAATACATGTCATTTATTGTTATTTCAGTCATATATTGATAAAAGTTGAGCTTTCTCACCTGATTTCACCGTCCTGCTCTTGTACCTGGCGCTGCTCGTCATCCCGGCCGCTTTCCGAACGCCGAATGACTAGCTAGTACTATGCTGAAGGCTGGATCGTTAATATTCATGAGCTGCGCTTCTTATTGGACGCCTGTTGGTTGGAGTGTGTCGCGATTGGATGGAAGCCGCGCAACAGCACTTATACGTAATTAATATTTATAAGATGGTGTTTAATCATAGTAGGATTCGTATTTTCGCTTCGGGAACAGCTGGAGTAAATATGATGCGCTGGGGGAGGATCGTCGAATTAAAAGCGTAATTCTGTTGTGTTGTGGTTTGTTATTATAAAGCTTATCTTTTGCGAAAAGCGCTTTTTGATCATTTAAAAATGTATTAAAACTTATATATAGGGATATATGTGCATAATATAACGTCATATGATTTATAGATACTGTATGCAACTAAATTACCCCATATATTTCGAGAGACTTGGATAAATTAGTTAAGTATCAACTTACACCAAATCTTGTTTAATAAAACATAAATACAAATATTTAAACGAATATTATTATTATTATTATTTAATTATTATTAATTATAATATAATTTTTAAATTATATATATATATATATATATATATATATATATATATATATATATATAATCATATTTTATATTTTTTTAATTATATATAAAATAATAATAATAATAAACTATTGATATATTAATCTAATAAATTAATATATTTAATTACAATTTTAATTAATCACAGCATTGGTTTTGAATGGTTTTGAATCAATCGTTTTTATCACATGATTTAATATCATTTTAATTAATTAGTTCTATTTTTATTAATTTGATAAACTTTAAATACTGTAAAGACGTGTAAATAAATCGACCCACGCATATATTTCGAGAGTAAAATTTGTTTAGTATCAACTTAGACCTTAATCATGCCTAATCAATAATAAATTAAATATATAATTAAAACTAATACTAATAATGATTAAATTACATTATTATTATTATTATTATTATTATTTTTTATTATTATTATTATTATTATTATCATTATTATTATTATTATTAATATCCAAAACTTTAGTAAATAAAATAATAAATAATAGCAATATATCAAAATATTAATTAATAATCACAACAGTTGCTTTTTTATATTTAATATATTATTGTTTTATAATTTGATTGACTCTTATGCTGTAATAAATAAATTGATTGTAAACACATACATAATACAACTAAACTCACTCCTCTGACCTCTAAAGGTGCCCTAGCTACACTTGAGATCATGGTCTTTCGCCTCCTTGGTAGAGCAACCGACTCCCATGCTGAAGGTCGCCGGTTCGATACCAGCTCAGAGCGGGTAGGGTGGCGTAGGACGGGCGGGGTTACACTGGCCATAAAGCTATTTCTAATTCTGATTAGTGTAGAGCAGATGTAGTTCTCTCACAGAGACACACGGTGGCAGTATGAGCTCAAATGCGGTCTATCACTATATGCATTAGATGTATGCATGTGAGAAATCCTTTGTGTGCTTGAATGAGGATGATGTAGGTCATGCATGTGTGTGTTCTCATGCACTGAAGGGGAGAATGAGAGGAAGACGTCCGGAGAGCCACACAATAGTGAGAGCCAGCTCTGTAAATACTGCTCAGGAAACCCAGTGTCAGGATCCTCTCCATGGCAGAAACAGAGCTTTCATTTATTCTACAAATACATCAAAGGATGCTTACATTAGTAGTGTAAATCTGTTATCAGTGTTTATTTTTTGAGCCTATTAATTTAGCCTACATATAACAGAAATAAGACTTTCACCAGACGAAAAATATAATATGAAGTCATGTGTAAAATGTTCTTGCTCTCTTAAACATCACTTGAGAAATATTTGAAGAAATATTGAAACAGGATAGCGACTAACTTTACATTTAACTACAAATACACTCACCGGCCACTTTATTAGGTACACCTGTCCAACTGCTGGTTAACACAAATTTCTAACCAGCCAATCACATGGCAGCAGCTCAATGCATTCAGGCATGTAGACATGGTCAAGACGATCTTCTGCAGTTCAAAGCGAGCATCAGAATGGAGAAGAAAAGGGATTTTAAGTGACTTTGAGCGTGGCATGGTTGTTGGTGCCAGAAGGGCTGATCTGAGTATTTCAGAAACTGCTGATCTACTGGGATTTTCACGCACAACCATCTCTAGGGTTTACAGAGAATGATCTGACAAAGAGGAAATGTCCAGTGAGCGGCAGTTCTGTGGATGCAAATGCCTTGTTGATCCCAGAGGTCAGAGGAGAATGGCCAGACTGGTTCCAGCTGATAGAAACTTAAATAAGCACTCGATACAACCGAGCTCTGCAGAAGAGCATCTCTGAACACACAACACGTCCAACCTTGAGGCGGATGGGCTACAGCAGCAGAAGAGCACACCGGGTGCCGCTCCTGTCAGCTAAGAACAGGAAACTGAGGCTACAATTCACACAGACTCACCAAAACTGCACAATAGAAGATTGGAGAAACGTTGCCTGCTCTGATGAGTCTCCATTTCTGCTGTCGGATGCTCGGGTCAGAATTTGGCATCAACAACATGTAAGCATGGATCATCCTGCCTTGTATCAGCGGTTCAGGCTGGTGGTGGTGGTGTAATGGTGTGGGGGAGATTTTCTTTGGGTTCATTAGTACCAATTGAGCATCAACGCCACAGCCTACCTGAGTATTGCTGCTGACCATGTCCATCCCTTTATGAGCACAGTGTCTCCATCTTCTGATGGCTACTTCCAGCAGGATAACGCAGCATGTCATAAAGCTCAATCATCTCAGACTGGTTTCTTGAACATGACGATGAGTTCACTGTTCTCAAATGGCCTCCACAGTCCCCAGAGCTCAATCCAATAGAGCAGCTTTGGGATGTGGTGGAACGGGAGATTGGCATCATGGATGTGCAGCCGACAAATCTGCAGCAACTGTGTGATGCTATCATGACAATATGGAGCAAAATCTCTGAGGAATATTTCCAGTAGCTTGTTGAGTCTACGCCACGGCAGTTCTGAAGGCAAAAGGTGGTAAAACCCGCTACTACTAAGGTGTACCTAATAAAGTGGCCAGTGAGTGTAAGTGCCAAGTGTTGTGTGAATAAAGAGTCAAACTCGTTTATTTTAAATCATTTTTCAGTGGCTCCATATTTAGCTTTATGAAGCATTTGAGGAATGAGAAACAAAACTGGTTGACCTCTAGTCTGCATTCAGCTCTTGGGTTTCTGTTGTGCTTTAGGCCTGACGAAATCTGATGGTTATAAACAATAGTGCACCAAAACAAAAACATCATAAACAGAGCTGCAATCCAAACCAGCACAGCGGAGGAACACAATGATGGGAAAATCCTGTCCAAACCGTGGTAAAGTCCAGCTGTTCTCCACATTCACCTTCCTGTGCTTATTAGACAGCAGCCAAACAATTAACAGCGCAATTAAAATCACAGACCGCCTGTTTGGCAGACACCCAAGCATTGTTGGTGCAATCACTCATTTACCATTAGTTCTTTAATTGGAATCATGGCTCTGATGTCATTATGATTTCCCGCTCTTTCAGTCCAGCGTTAACCAACAGGGTCTCTTTACCTGAAGCTGAGGCTATTGTTGCCAGGCTTATAGTGATTTACAGAAAATATTACATGGGCTAAGTCTGAAATTGCGTACTACTCAGTAGGTACTGCATTTGAATTTAAATGTATTAAAGTACGTTCTATACAGTATGAATGTGAGTAGTATGAACGGAACTCGGACATACTATACCCACCATTAAGTCATGATCATGTGACCTACCCGTGTTGCTTCACTGCCGTTCATGAATTCTCTCACGTTGGGATAGCATAGCATCCATCAAATGCGCACTTCAGAATCTAGCCGGAAGGAGTAGGTCGTCTGGATACTTCTCGCATACTCTTTTTTGAGCTCTGCTACTCGGCTCGACTAGCATACTGTTTTTAGCGTACTATATAGTATGCAAGTATGCAATTTCAGATGCAACAATTGTTTTTAAACCACACTATAGTAAAACACTTGAATTAGTCTGTTGTGGTAATTCTATAGTTACTATGGTAACACAACAACTAGTAATATAACATAAATAATCTGTTGTGTTGATTTTTTTGTTGCTATGGTAACGCAACAGCTATATGAATATAAACAAAATAATCTGTTGTGTTGATTCTCTAGTTGCTATGGTAACGCAAGAACTATAATTGCTATGGTAATGACACAAGTTTTGTAGTTGCTATGGTAACAACTATAGTAATATAAACAAAAGAATCTGTTGTGTTGATTCTATAGTTGCTATGGTAACACAGCGACCAATAAGTTAAATAATCTGTTGTGTTGTTCAGAGTTGCTATGGTAACACAATAACTATAGTAATATAAACAAAATCATCTGTTGTGTTGATTCTGTAGTTACTATGGTAACACAACTGCTATAGTAATATAAACAAAATATTCCGTTGTTGATTCTGTGGTTGCTATGTTAACGCAACGACCAATATAAATTAAATAATCTGTTTTATTGGATATAGTTGCTATGGTAACACAACAACAACTTTAGTAATCTGCTTGTTAAGTGTGACGCTACGCGAAGTGGCTTTCGAGACCAAGTGCTATATCAAACTGAACTGGGAGGCTCAACGAATGGTAATAATAAACATTTATGCGATGTTATACTTTCAAAAATCTTGATTGCAATATATTTATATATATATATATATATATATATATATATATATATATATATATATATATATATATATATATATATAAAGCCAATATGCGATAGCTAGAAAGTGATTAATGTTTTATAATTTGTTAGTCCAGAGACGGTTGTATACACCATGATTTGATATAAAATTCACTTTAATGTGTGATATGACTAAAAAGTGGTCATAAATGAATATTTTGCGCTGACATATGGTGCAGTAGCACTTCAGGGCGTCCTGAGTTCGAATCCCAGCTAAAGGACATTTCCCATCCCTACCCTCTCTTTCTCTCTCCCACTTCACTTCCTGTCTCAAATGCAAAAAAATCTGTTGTTGATTCTATAGTTGCTATGGTAACACAACAACTATAATAATATAAACAAATTTATCTATTATGTTGATTCTATAGTTACTATTGTAACACAACAGCTATAATAATATAAATAAAATAATCAACTTTTTAAGGGGGAGGAGCTAATAAATGTCCTGCCCTCTTTTCGTTTTTCACTTGAGGTTACGTTCAACATCAAATTTTTAAAAATGCTTTTCACAAGGTCTTTGAGTTCAGAAAAATTTAGAAATCTCTCAGATCTGGCAGCAGTGCAAGTAATGACATGAGCCCTGCGCAAAACATCTAGATCCGAGCCAATCACAGGAACTCTGTTTGTTTCTGTTTGTAGAGTGCTCTGTAAAACACACTGTACCACAGGATGCGTCATGGTCAAAAAATGGGCATGGAGGCTTTCTGAACGCTTCCTCCAGTGGACAGAAACACCCGCGGGCCACAATAACTGTTGTTGGGAAACTGGCATCTCAGGAACACACTGAGTTTGTGTTACGCATCCATACAATAGCTCATTAAATGTGCATGGAGAGCCTCTGCAGCAGCCTGGTAAAGATGCCCGGGACATTGCAGGAAACGTTTATTGTTGTGTACAAGCTGTTTCCTCGTTTCTCTTCTCATGGCAAACAATTGAAGCGAGACGGGCGGGGGGTCAGGAGAAATTTGCTGTCTGTGCTTGTAAAAAATCAAGCCAAACTAATACTCAGTAGAGTTTCAACATAATGCAAAATATCATGATAAAGTGAAATGGAAACTAATGCATTCTGGTGAATAATATAATATAATATAATATAATATAATATAATATAATATAATATAATATAATATAATATAATATAATAATATAATATAATATAATATAATAATATAATATAATATAATATAATATAATATAATATAATATAATATCATTTATTATCATATAATATAATATAATATAATATAATATAATATAATATAATATAATATAATATAATAATATAATATAATATAATATAATATAATAATATAATATAATATAATATAATATAATATAATATAATATAATATAATATAATAATATAATATAATATAATATAATATAATATAATATAATATAATAATATAATATAATATAATATAATATAATATAATATAATATCATTTATTATCATATAATATAATATAATATAATATAATATAATATAATATAATATAATATAATATAATATAATATAATATATCATTTATTATCATATAATATAATATAATAATATAATATAATATAATATAAAATAATATAATATAATATAATATAATATAATATATTATCATTTAATATCATATATTGATATAATATAATATAATAATATTATAATAAAATATAATATAATATAATAATAATATAATATAATATAATATAATATAATATAATATAATATAATATAATAATATAATATAATATAATATAATATAATAATAAAATATAATATAATATAATATTATATCATTTAATATCATTTAATATCATATAGCAGTGGCGCAGTAAGTAGTGCTGTCGCCTCACAGCAAGAAGGTTCGTTGGGTCGCCGGTTCGAGCCTCGGCTCAGTTGGTGTTTCTGTGTGGAGTTTGCATGTTCTCCCTGCCTTCGCGTGGGTTTCCTCCTGGTGCTCCGGTTTCCCCCACAGTCCAAAGACATGCGGTACAGGTGAATTGGGTAGGCTAAATTGTCCGTAGTAGTGTATGAGTGTGTGTGGATGTTTCCCAGAGATGGGTTGTGGCTGGAAGGGCATCCACTGCGTAAAAACTTGCTGAATGAATAATATAATATAATATAATATAATATAATATAATATAATATAATATAATATAATATAATATAATATAATATAATATAATATAAATATATAAAATCTAAGTAAAAATATATTTATTTATTTATTTACATATTTATCTATGTAAGAATGTATTTGTTTATTTATTTTATATGTATATGTATATGTATATATTTGTTTACTTATTAATTTACTTGCTTAATAGTTTACTTATTGTTTACTTACTGGCTTGCTTATTTATTTGTTTACTTATTTGTTCACTTGTTAATTTACCTGCTTGTTTGTTTACTTTATTTGTTTATTTAGTGGGTTGTTTGTTTACTTATTTGTTTACTAATTCATTTACTTATTCGTTTACTTGCTTGTTTGTTTACTTACATACTTATTGGTTAAATTACTGGCTTGTTTGTTTACTTGTTCACTAATTTGTTTAGCTATTTATTTACTTGCTTGTTTGTTTACTCACATACTTATTTGTTTACTTACTGGCTTATTTGTTTACTTATTCGTTTACTTGCTTGTTTGTTTACTAACAAACTTATTTGTTTACTTACTGGCTTATTTGTTTACTTATTTGTTCACTTATTCGTTTACTTGCCTGTTTGTTTACTTACTGGCTTGTATGTTTACTTATTTGTTTACTTGCTTTTTTGTTTACTCACATAACAATTTGTTTACTTACTGTCTTGTTTCTTAACTTGTTTATGTATACGTTTACTTATTCATTTACTTGCTTGTTTGTTTACATACCTATTTTTTAATTTACTGGCTTGTTTGTTTACTTATTTGTTTACTTGTTATTTGATTACTCGTTTTCATATTTGTTTATTTGTTTACTTATTTATGTATGTGTGCAGTAGCCAAATTAGTTAAGAGCCGCCTAAAAATACATTCATTTTCCTTCGGCTTAGTCCCTTTATTCATCAGGGTATCACCACAGCGGAATGAACCGCCAACTATCCCAGTTTATGTTTTACACAGCCGTGCCCTTCCAGCTACAACCCAGTACTGGAAAACACCCATACACTACCATTCACTCACACACTCATACATTCATTCATTCTCTCTTCAGCTTAATCTGGGGTCGCCACAGTGGAATGAATCACCAACTTATCCAGCATATGTTTTACGCAGCGAATGCCCTTCCAGCTGCAACCCATATCTGGAAAACATCCATACACACTCATCCAATACAGACAATTTAGCCTACCCAATTCACTTGTACCGCATGTGTTTGGACTGTGGGAGAAACTGGAGCACCTGGAGGAAACCCATGCGAACACAGGGAGAACATGCAAACTCAAAAAAGAAATGCCAACTGACCCAGCCGAGGCTCACAGAGATAACCACTGAGCCACCGTGCCTCCCAAGTGCATACGTATGAGATTTGCAACGCCCCTGATGATTTGGGATGCACTAATTCTGTATTCACTAACTATTTAGGGTGGGTTGCATCCAGACTCTG
This sequence comes from Danio rerio, assembly GCF_052040795.2. Classification (NCBI taxonomy): domain Eukaryota; kingdom Metazoa; phylum Chordata; class Actinopteri; order Cypriniformes; family Danionidae; genus Danio; species Danio rerio. The sequence continues at coordinate 47,892,567 of NC_141030.1, forward strand.
TTGGAGCAGGATGCAGCAACCCTGCACTGTAAAAGAAATGAATGACAAAAAGTCAAGACAACAAATATTTTTATGCTGCTTTATCGTAGTCAGTTTGATCGATGTAAGTGGAGATGACTAGTGAAGTTAATTTGACTGAACTAAAACATTCAAGACAGCAAGGATTTGTTTACATTGTGTGGAATATGAGGAGCTGTACAGCCCATAAGCGCTGCTTTATGAGGATTGCACTGTATGGAAACAGGAAACAGGCCTCAGACTTAAAAGCAAACGTTTGATCTGAGGATCGATAAGGAAAACGGCTCAGGAAATGTGAAGGAAACTGAGTCAGATGAGTGGATTTCCACAGCTGCGGGTGACCAGTAAAAACCAGTTCATCCCGAGGGCACAAGTGAGTAATTTCAGATTAAATGTTACTCATATTTGTACAATAACTGCTGTATATGAAGTACTTGACTCACAGTTTCCTCCTGAAGTGACAACATTAATGTTCCAGATACAATCGGATCTGCTTCCTGGTGATAACTAGGATATATAAACGCCAGTTCTGCTCTTGAGGAACACATTATTAAATGCATTGCCGTTTATAAACCAGCATGAATCATGATGGGTGGGTTGATTTGTCAAATGAACTCCATGAGTCTTAAAGATTGGCGTTTGGCCATTTATATGAGAGAACTGTGAATATAAACAAAACACCCGCTCGCATAAATCATCAGCACCAGCTTTTCCACATTCCAGAAGCTCATTGTTCAGCCATTACAGTAAATATTAAGGTAAATAATTTTAGCACAAATCTTTAATGAATTTACAGATGACATTGCATGCCTATGATATTGCAATACGGCTATTTTTGGATTACATTTACGTTATAATGAAGAAGAGGTAACACTTTACTATAAGAGTACATGAATAATGATGTACTACTATGTGAACAGCTCCAGTTTCCCCCACAAGTCCAAACATATGTGCTATAGGTGAATTGGGTAAGCTAAATTGTCCGTAGTGTATGTGTGTGAATTTATGTGTATGGGTGTTTCCCAGTGATGGGTTGCAGCTGGAAGGCAATCCGCTGTGCAAAACATATGCTGCATAAGTTGGCAGTTCATTCCGCTGTGGTGACCCCAGATTAATAAAGAGACTATGCCGAAAAGAAAATGAATAATATGTAAACATTACTTTACTTTGATCTGATGATGAGTTAAGTTATTCGCTAATTATGAACTAAGTTTACCTACAAGATGAGTTTATGTGTGAATAATGGCTACCTTAATTACTTGTTAGTACATATTTGTTAATTAATGTATTAATGAACACTAGTTTTAGCTAAATGTAACCAACACAAACTCATGACCTGTTATCAAACTCATGACCATGTATCTTTGTGTAATGACTTTACTTGGAGGGGCACTTTATTATTAAGGGCTCTATTTTAATGATCTAGGCGCAAAGTCTAATGCTGTGTCCACACCAGACGCGGAACGCGCGGATAAATCACGCTATTCGCACGTTAATAGCCGCGTAAACATTTGAGGTTACTCGCTTCCTTTGCCATCTGTCTGATGGAGGTTTTCAGCGGTGCTTCTGACTGAGCCCAGCTCAGTTTGATGAACTTCTTGTCGATGTCTGCAGGGGGATTTCCCCTGGAACACCGACAACAGGTGATACGTCACAATCACGCCCCCACAAGAGCAAGCTCCTGATTGGTTAATGCGGCGCGAATGTCCGCTGAAGTTCAGATTTTCGAACTCAAATGATTCACGCGAAACGCGCATTAAGCACGTCAAACGTGCAAAATGCTCAATTCGTGCCACGCCATTCGCGCCATGCGCACCGCGCAATTCTCATCATTCGCGCCGCGTCATTCGCGCGTATCGCGCCGCAGGATGTCTATTCGCTCATTTGCATTGACTTAACATGTAAATCACTCGCGCTTGATGCGCGTGCCGCGTCTGGTGTGAACGCAGCATAAAGCTCAAGGTGCATTAAACCAATCAGAGTCTCGTCTCTCATTCTCTTTAAGAGTCAGTTGTGTTGCTCCATGGTGCATTTTACATTTAGTCATTTAGCAGATGCTTTTATCCAAAGCGACTTACAATTGAGGACAAGGAAGCAACTTACACAAATATAAGAGCAACAATGAATAAGTGCTGTAGGCAAGTCTCAGGTCTGCAAAGAAAATATAAGAAGCAAAAAAGAAGTAAAATTTATATATATATATATTTAATTATTGTACAAACAGCTGAAAAACAGCTACAATACAGCTAGAACCACACACAGACACTGAAAACGAGTCTAAATGTACTTACACATGGCTGGTCTCGTTGCTAAAATGCTTCTCCTCTTTTTTAGCATTTGCCATTTACATGGCGGAGTTTGTAAGTGTAAAAACTGAACAGTTCACTGGCGAGAAAACAGTTAAACAGAGCTTCTGCAGCACGAGGATAAAGAACGAGCCTCCTCCATTCAGCCTCTTTACTTTCTCTTTACTTTTACTCTTTACTCCTTTACTTTGGTGGAGTGAGGAAACGGTGGAAACTCACTCCACTGAACACATCCAATAGCCCACATATTTAATTTCCTTTGTTAAACACTAAGATTTGTGTCGAAACCTCAGTTCTAATCACCGGCAAAGGAATGAATGAACAATAATAATGAAGTGTGGTCAGAAAACTGAGTTATATCCAAACACACGTCCTGCTCTTATGCCCCATATGCTGATGCAGACGTCTCCAAAACCCCACAGCTGGACACATCTACACTCGTGTTTATTAAAACAAATAAAAATCTGCAGATAGTAAATAATACTGCTAATAATAATCACATTATACAGATGTAGATCGTCATGAATGAACTTAAAAAGCCCCCCGAGGTGAAGAAGGCATGTGTAACCGAGGGGGATGAGGGACAATGGAGTGAGGATCCTTATGCAGGTTTTATTCAGAATAGGTGGTCAGACAATGTCAGGCAATGATCAACAACAGGCGGAAAGCGGGTACAATCAAGGAAATCCAGAGGCGTCGTCAGGTAACAGACAGATGGTCAGTACAGGCGGCAGACAGAGCCGTATATATATATATATATATATATATATATATATATATATATATATATATATATATATATATATATATATATATATATATATGTGTGTGTGTGTGTGTGTAATCAGTGCATGAGCAGCTTCAGCTGTGCGAGTGTAACCAATGGAGACTTGGAGCAGGTGTGTGTGTGTGTCTGTGTTGCATGACAGGACTTGTAGTTCATAATGAGACAGGATTGTAGTCCGTGTAAATGTGAATGTTCTCCAGCGATCTATGAAGGTTAGATCACTGGTGATCATGACAGCATGGAAGCAGTGATTTTTTTTTTCTATGTAGAAAATAATTGTGTTCATCTGTAAAGATATTTGTGTAATGCTGTCCATCCTGTGTGTATTCAGCAGTGTGTAAGCGTTTGGACCTGCATAGGCGCATAACTAACATGCTCTACTTGACTTAAGAGAAACTTTTAGTAGGTCAATCGTGCAGTTTATTTCAGTTCCTTAAAATAGCAACAGTTCAACAATGCACCTTAACACACCTCCTTTTTAGACCAGCACACCAATGAGTCCACAAAGAAGCGCAAATGGATTTACTGTTTAAACAATGTGGCGCAAAACTGGAAAATTAGGGTTGCGCTGATCTGAAAATAGCAACAAATCACGCCAAACACGTCTTGCGCCGTATCGCGCCGGGTGTATAGGGCCCTATCTTCTCGTAGCTTCTCATCCACTCCCAGGGCCGGAGTGGGACTCATCTTCAGCCCTGGAGTTTCAAGCCAGACCGGCCCACCTCAGTTCACGACTGACTTTATTAAAATAAGGTCATTTCCAATTCAGTTTCTAATGACACTATCACGTCTTTTTCAAGAAAACAGCTGCTTTAGAAATTCAAATGTTCAAAAGCCCTAACAGTATTATATGCCTTAACAATAAAAATGAAAAATTTATATATATATATATTTCCCAGGTGAGATTCGAACACGGGTCAGCAGCATCACACTTCAACGTGTTTACCACTGGTCCACAATAGAGCTATTTCAGCAGAAATACAAAATTGTTTTGGACTGTGACCTGCAAGACACGTTATTACTTTCTATTGATGGCTTAATCTTTTTCTCCCCTTTTAGCTTTCTGATCAAGTTATGTCAGATTTATTAATGTAGTGAATCATCTGATTTTCATTGAGCAGGTGTATTATTCATTAATATTAATTATTCAAATTCTCGAATTCGCTGTTTGGGGTCGAATGATGATAGTTAACGTTACATCATCATTAACGTTAGTTAACCTGCAGGCTACATTTTGCTCACGGGGCTGCAAGAAAATAAATAAGAAGAGCGGCACTGCGGCAAAATAATGAATAAAAAGAGTGAAGATATGGTCAAATAAATAAATAGATGCAAAAAAAGTGTGACTGCTGAGAGTGCAAGCAGCTAGGGACACCGGCCCTCACGGCCAAAAAACGGACCGGCCCACCGGGAATTCTCCCGGTGCTCCCGATTAGCCAATCCGGACCTGTCCACTCCTGTGTTTAAACTGTTCATTTTGATGAATTTTAAGATGTAAATGCGACTTAGATGTATATGCATAACTGTTTATCATAACAATTAAACAGGAGTCCATGAGTAGTTAAGAATGGTAGTGAGTAAGTAAGTTAATTATAATGTGCCCCTCCAAGTAAAGTCATGACATGAAGATAATAATACTGACAATTGGCCTGAGCAGTTGCTACGTTTGGCCTTAGCACCTGGCATAACCATTTTGTCATGTTTTTCTTACATTCCAAACCAAACTAAAAGAAATAGGACTTTCTCCAGAGGAAAAATATAATAGGAAATACTGTAAAAATGGTCTTGCTCTGTTGAAAAGTATTTGAAAAAGAATAAAAGTTCACAGGAAGGCGAAAAATTAAAATATGATCAAAATCAAATTGAAAAAAATTAGTTCAGAAATCATGTGAAAGAATAATAATTGGAGAAAACTGATGGATGCTTGGATTGGATTGGCCATCATGTCAGAACAATAGTCTAGAGGGAAATAATAAGACAGGACAGGATTTCCACACTATACAACTCCATCTGTCCACAGCCCACGTAACTCCGACCGGCTCAAATCTGCATCCACAGGTCGAGATCCTCCACGCCGTGCCAGAGGAGGAGGTCTGGATGCTTTGTTTTCTGTGTTCACGTCCTGCCCAATGTCAGCGATGAGGTCGGATAGATACGTGTTGAATCCCAGACACCTGGCGTGCAGTGAGCTCACACCAGAGGAAACATCTGGAGAGAACATGCAGATCAGAGCTTCTGTGCACTTCTGCCGTCTGTCTGGAGAGCACTCAGGATTCCTGCTTATGTTATGTACTGTATGACTTACAGAGTAAATAGCTGCTGTAATTAAACTGAGCCCAAGTAAGTTATAGGTCTCTATGTTAATGATGGAAAGTTTAAAACACATAGCGCAGGTGAACACATATCTGAGTTCATTCATTTATTTTCTTGTCTGCTTAGTCCCTTTATTAATCTGGGGTCGCCACAGCGGAATGAACTGCCAACTTATCCAGCAAGTTTTTACGCAGCGGATGCCCTTCCAGCCGCAACCCATCTCTGGGAAACATTCACATACACTCATTCACACATACACGAAAAATTTAGCCTACCCAATTTTCCTGTACCGCATGTCTTTGGACTGTGGGGGAAACCGGAGCACCAGGAGGAAACCCACGCAAACTCCACACAGAAATGCCAACTGAGCCGAGGTTCAAACCAGCAACCTTCTTGCTGTGAGGCGAACATGCTACCCACTGCGCCACTGCGTCACCTCCATATCTGAGTTGACTTTTGCTATTTTAACGATGGGGAAAACAGTCTTGTGTACCAGGCGCATGATCTAAAAGGGTTGTCCTTATTCTCTTAATGCAGGGGTGTCCTGGAGGGTCAGTGTCCTGGAGAGTTTAGCTCCAATCCTAATCAAACACTCCTGAACCAGCTAATCAAGCTTTAACTAGGTATCCGCTTGTTTAGTGGTGACGTGTTGGTGACGTATGTAATACTGTTTCCGGGTCCAAGCCGCCACTCATTTGAGTTAAGAAACTATTCGTTTATGATCACTTTTTGTTCATATCACACATTAAAGTGAATTTTATATTAAGTCATATAGCTCGTTTCCACTGACTGGTACAGTACGGTACGGTTCGGGTCGGTACGAGTCACCTTTATCAGACTTGCGTTTCCACTACCAAGGGTATCCAACCAAGGGTATCTACTCACTTCAGAGAGTATTTGGTCCCTCTTTGTGAAGTTTATTTTGAAACAAATTTCGAGATGATGATTGTTCACAGCTGTTCCAACTTTAGCTAATAACTGATTATCCTATCAGACGATTCTTAACTCACTATAAATAACCAGACTTTTCTCATCTCAATATCTTCGTCTTGAAGAAACCCTCCCACCCAACCCTACTTTCCCTCCTTTCAAACGGGCGTCACGGTGGCCAGCGATTAGCGCTGTTGCCTCACAGCAAGAACGCCCCTGGTTTAATTCCTTTCCAAACAAGACGGCATTTCTGTGCGGAGTTTGCTCGTTCTCCCCGTGGCCGCGTGGGTTTTCCCCGGGTCCTCCGGTTTCCTCCCACAGTTTAAAAACAAGCACTCTAAACAATTAATCCAAAATATTTTAGCTAAACTCTGAGTACACATTCAGCATCCATATCTGACACTTAGCTACAACAAGCAAGAGAGGGAGTCATCGAGATCTACCTGAGCTCAAACTCCCCTCTCGCCTTGCAATGGGAGGGAGCCCAGGGCTCGAGGATCTTATAAGCTCAGGGCTCTCTTACGGGACAGCACGCCAAACTAGCTTTATTATCAATCATCAGCTAAGTGTGAACTCTTGAAATAGTAAGGCAAACTTTATTTTACTTTAGTAAGTTTAGTAATAAGTAATGCTGCTGTTTGTGTAGTTGCATATTGATCAAGTTGATCCTCTGCTGAGATTTTGAGAAATCCATTGTATTATACTTCAGCTGATTTCATTTAAGGCTGTAATTTCATCTGAAGTCAGTTGTAGTTTTGAGTTTCTCTTCTGTGTTTCTGCTTATTAACAACTGGTGTTCATCCTCAGTCCTCAATCATCATCTCATCAATCCTTTCATTGAAGGCTAAGTAACATTACCTCAATTGCCACAGCCATATCACCCTGCAGCCCAAAACCGGTTACTCACTGAAGCTAAGCAGGGCTGAGCCTGGTCAGTACCTGGATGGGAGACCACTAGGGAACACTAGGTTGCTGTTGGAAGTGGTGTTAGTGAGGCCAGCAGGTGGCGCTCAACCTGTGGTCTGTTCGAGTCCTAATGCCCCAGTATAGTGAAGGGGACACTACACTGTCAGTGGGCGCCGTCTTTCGGATGAGATGTTAAACTGAGGTCCTGACTCTCTGTGGTCATTAATAATCCCATGGCACTTCTCGTGAAAGAGCAGGGGTGTAACCCTGGTGTCCTGGCCAAAGTCCCTCTATCCGCCCTTACGATCATGGCCTCCCAATAATCCCCTTCCACCTATCTATCACTGTCTCTCCACTCCACCAATAGCTGGAGTGTGGTGAGCGCACTGGCAACGTTGTCCTGTGGCTGCCGAAGCATCATCCAAGTGAATGCTGCACACTGGTGGTGGTGTGTAGAGACCCCCCTCATGATTGTGAAGCACTTTGGGTGTATGGCCATACACAATAACTGCGCTATATAAATACACATTACATCAATTTGAAGAGGGACCAAATACTACCTAAATTAAGTTATTTTTACTGTGGATTTTGCTGTGTGGTGTGGGTGGTGCATGACAGAAAATTTCAGTCGCATCATTCTCGCTTGACGAAATGTCTACAGTAAAGCTGTACGGGTCGCTCACATCATATGAAAAGCACTTCTCACAAAACAGACGCTTTACACACATAAACACTTGTGTATAAATGTTTATTACTAACTTTTCTATGAACAGGAGTTGATTATTACTGCAGATCAATGACAGCGCTAAATAGCCTATACTGTAACGTCTGTAACTATATAAAATAAATAAATAAATGAACATATATGAACACATACAGACACTTACAGTCTCAGATATGTTACCAACTACTGAAAAACTACACACAGCCGACATTTCAGCCTTAATTAGGTTCAAAACAACATAAAGTATAGCCTACAGTCAGCGCAAACCTCTCATCTGTGTGTGTAATCTTCAGCAGCACATGTAGCCTCTGTTAGAGAGTCACTCCATCACTCCCAGTTCATATTAGTCCAAAAGGTCATGATAAAAATTAAAACAAGGCAGTTTGTTCGCGTTTGCTGAAGAAATAATGCTTCACTCTCGCGTTTGTCAGTATCTGACAGGATCGGGTTTTAAAATCACGTCAATGATCAAGCGCACGTGATTATCATCAGCTCAAGAAGCTGTTATTTCAGATATAGACGTGCGGCGAGCGCAAGCAAGAAAGCCAAACCGCTCCCGCTTCAGACTGGCTCGGAAACAACTATGAAGCACAGGGTTCTACTCCATGGCTTTGTGGCTGTTCATCAAGACGATGACAAGGTTTGTTTGAGCCCGTTTTGACCATGGCTCGTTATTATATGTATATATAATTCCGCTGTAATCTCTTGCTGTGTATGTTAAACATGGCAGGTTTTTTGTTTTCATTCTGGCTTGTTGCGTAAGCGAATGACGTATCTCTGTAAACCAATAGCGTTCAGCTGTGCGTCTAGCTCCGCCTTTTGGTATCCTTTCTCGTGTTTGGTATCCTTTCAAAAAGAGTGCTGAAAAAGTGGTATTGTATGGTTCGGTATGCCTGTTGACAGTGGAAACAGCCATAAAAGCGTACCAAACCGTACCGTACCGAACCACTCAGTGGAAACGGGTCAATAGTGTACACAACAATCTCTGGGCTTGCTGCATCACAAACACCAAATTTTGAACAATTTATAAAAAAATGAATCACTTTCTGGCTATCGCATATTAGGCATGGTCATATATATTGCGATCGTGATTTTCGAAAGGATTAAATCGCTTTGTAAACGTTTATTATTACCATTTCATGAGTCTTCCCATACAGTTGAATAGAGCGCTTGGACCTGGAAGCAACTTCGCCTGACGTCACGCTTAACAAGCGGAAGCTAGAAACTTCCAGGCAGGTGTGTTAAAGCAAGTTGGAGCTAAAGTCAGCAGGCCACCGGCCCTCCAGGACTGACTTTGGACACCCCTGTCTTAATGAGTTGAGGGTGTGTTTTGGACCTACGTGCATTAACCCTTGTGTGCTATTGCGGATGTTTTCATGTGTTCTGTTGGGTCATTTTGAGTCTTAATTTGGCCACAGCTTTCTCTGTGTTTCAACAAATGGACTGATTATTGGTGACAAAAATCAAAAGTGAAAATGCTTTTGAATTTTACAAAAACTCAACAATACTCTCAGGGAAAATGTACAACCCCTTTGCTATGATGGTGGCTGTTTTTGCTCCATTGACTTCCATGACTTACTCCCGGGGCCATTTATATGGAAGTTGATATTAAGCCGCACCATATTGGTGTTTCGTAACATCTAGGTTTTATGAGGTGGGTTGTTAGCCTGACGCTCAACCCCCAACCTAGAGGACCAGAACATACACTCATACACTACGGCCAATTTAGTTCATCAATTCCCCAATAGCGCATGTGTTTGGACTGTGGGGGAAACCGGAACTCCCGGAGGAAACCCACACCAACATGAGGGTTTTCCACACAGAAATGCCAACTGACTCAGCCGAGGCTCGAACCAGCGACCTTCTGGTGACAGTGCCAACCCTTGAACAATTTTTTGATTGCCATAACAGCATATACATTAATCATGCATTCTTGACTCTTGCTTGTTTTCCCTGTTGGGTGGAGGTATCATTTGTGATTGGTACTATTGGGAAAAACAGTCTGTGCACCAGGCGCATTGTCTACAAGGGTTGTCCCTGCTGGGATATTCATGGCTGGCACGTGAACATGAGCTGAGATCAGCTTTGATTAATGCAGCGTTGTTTGTGTTCTTTCTAATTATACGTGCATGCATGCGGATGGACGGCTGATTGTTCCCAGGAAATGACGCCAGTTATTAGCTGACCTTGTTTTTATGTGTGCTCTGATTAAACGTGTGCGTCCACATTCTGCATTAAGGGTGTGTTCACAATTGTCAGAGTTGGTTCAGTTACAATAAACTCTGCACTGCACATCTTCATCTTGATTTTTCTGCACGGTAAGAAATATCTGTTGGTTAACAGTGTCCTTTTGCGATTCACAAGTGTTTATTTACAGCATTATGGGATGTTGATCTCGGCTCTGTTCACTTCAACTCTACAGTTTAATATAGGAACTTTTATTGACATTTTAGTAGTTTGAAGTAATATCATAATGTATAAGAAACAATATCAGGAGAAATAATTGAAAATGTGCTGCAGTTTATGACAAAGTTTCTGTAGCGTAAAATATTTTTATTTATTTATTTATTTATTTATTTGACATGGACATCACAATTACACTGGACAACCAAATGCATTTGTTTAAGTGTTTTAGCAGACTTGCTAATTTTCAACACCTGTCCACAGGAGGCTTAAAATTGACAAAATAGAAATATAATAAAACATACAAAACATTACAATTCTTTACATAAAATTACTGCAGGCAAAAGCAAAGGCGACATGATCCAACCAACCAACAGTAGACTATTTGTGCAAACACTGCTGTTTTGTTTTTAACCACTTTTTAAGAGCACTTATACAACACACACACAATATAGCGCTCCAAACTATTAAAAGTTATCCTAAAAGTCACTTGGAAGGACATCCGCGGTGTAAAACATATGCTGGAATAGTGGGTGGTTCATTCCACTGTGGCGAGCACTGATAAATAAGGGACTAAGCCAAAGAAAACTGAATGAATGAATGAATGAATGGTTTTGAGTCTAATCACTGTACAGAAAGTTGATTTGAGAGGGAATTTATTTAAAAAAAGTTAATGCAAAGATACTGACTGAAGTTAGCAGGTTATATTTGTATTATGTTGTCCTTTAGCCTACAGAAAGGTTCTGAATATTTTTTATAAATAGCCTATTATACTCCTCCATGAACCGCCACCTTATCGTGGTGCAAGGGTTTGAGTGCTTGAGTGATCCTAAGAGCTATGTTGTCGGGGGCTAATGCCACTCGTAGGGTCTCCCAGGGCAAAACGATGTCTTAGGTGACAGGTCAGACTAAGTGCGGTTCAAAAACCCCTTATGAGTTCAAGAACATCAAGGACCTTGACGTCGCCTGGTATGGCACAGCCGGGGCCCTACCCTGGAGCCAGGTCTGGGGTTGGGACTCGCATACGAGTGCCTGGTGGCCGGGTTCCCACGGAGCGACGTGGGACCAGCCACCCGCAGGCCCACCACCTTCAAGGGAAGCCGTAAGGGGCCGGTGTATTGTGGAACAGGTGGTAGTCAAAGGTTAATACTACGACAACCCAACCTTCAGGCACAGAAACGATGTACCAGTCCGTTGTGTTAAAGAAGGAGTTGAGCTGAAAGGCAAAGCTTTCTATTTACCGGTCAATCTACATTTCTACTCTCACCTATGGTCATGAGCTTTGGGTCATGACCGAAAGGACAAAATCTCGAATATAAGCAGCAGAAATTTGTTTCCTGAGGAGCTCTGACACCTGGGAGGAGCTCGAAGTAGAGCCGCTGCTCCTCCACATTGAGAGAAGTCAGCTGAGGTGGCTCAGGCATCTGTTTCGGATGCCTCCTGGACGCCCACCTAGGAAGGTGTTCCAGACATGTCCCACTGGGAGGAGGCCTCTGAGATGACACCGGACACGCTGGAGGGACTACAGTATGTCTCTTGGCTGGCCTGGGAACACTTCAGGATCGCCCCGGAGGAGCTGGAGGAAGTGTCTGGGGAGAGGAAAGTCTGGGGTGCTCTCCTAAGACTGCTGCCCCGGACCCAGAAAAGCGGTAGAAAGCGAATGAATGACTGAATAACCTATAATACTTACCTGTGATTTATTTTGTCCTTGTTGTAACAATGAAGTTTGTTTTGTTTTTATTAACCCTGAACTCATATTTAGTTAAGGATTTTAGGTTAATTTAGTTATCTAATAAGGATTCCCAGATAATCGTCAGTTTATTTAGACTAATAAGACAAAGGAATTAATTAATCAGGGTGTTAAAATAAACAAAAACAGTTGTGTATATAGTTGAAGACGAAATTATGACTTAATTAAAGTCTTATTTGTTTTATTTCAGCCAGAATAAAAGCAGTTTTTAATAGTTTTAAACCCATTTTAAGGTCAATATTATTAGCCCCCTTCAGCAATATTAGTGTTGGATTGTCCCCAGAACAAGCCACTATTATACAATGGCTTGCCTAATTACCCTAACTTTACCTAGTGAAGCCTTTAAATGTCACTTTAAGCTGAATACTAGTGTCTTGACAAATATTGAGTGAAATATTATGTGCTGTCATCATGGCAAAGAGAAAATAAAAATGTTTTTAGTATTTAACATCAAGTCTTAATCGAGCCTGCCCTCAAAGTTTGTTAATTACAATTATAATAAACAAAAAACCTCTTACCCAAAGTGTCAACAATAGTAATGCTGATGTTTGGTTTTGTACACTGGTATAGCGTCATGTCCCTAATGCATTCTGCTCTCATTGCTATTACTCTGTTATCATAAAACCCCACTCTTCCTTCCATTTGGTGATTTCCTTATCAGATTTCTCCCTATAAAATTAGGCCACGAGGGCAGCGTTTGTTATAGGTTTGTTCAGATGCCACACTAAATAAGGAGACTTTTCAGTACATTTGGCTTCCTTGGGGGGGGTATAAATGTATCCCCTGCTATGATCAGCATAAATAGTAGTAAACGTTAACGGTTTGGTGTGGTCTATCAAGGGATCAACATGCAACATTTACTTTGCGATAAACACAAAATTTGAAAAGCTTGAATCAGCCAATGAGAGCATCTGTCACTGTCATCAGGCAATTACTGGCATCCTGTAACTGTTTACTTCAAAACAGCGCAGAGACGTCAATTCACAGGCTCATGTTGGCGACATAAACACCAAACAACAAAGACGCTTTGGATTAAAGCTAATATGACAAAAGAACCAAGTTTTTAAGTTTGTTAATATTGTCTTTTTTGCTACTGCTGCAGTGCATTAAAACAACAATAGTCAGCTTACAAAGGAAGTTCGTAATTGTTAAGAATTAAATTAAAAATCCTTAATTAAAAAGAGGTCTAACAAAAACGTAACAAAAAAACAGGGATTTAAAATATAATCCCTGGTGCCCCCGCGCTCTCTCTCCCCAAAATATAAACCCAAAACACAACCACCGAGAATTAACATGAAATTATGATTTATTTACAGAAAATAAGGAGCAAAAATAACATCAGGAGGGGTTCAGCCAAAAAAAATGACAATAAACCAAGCTAACTAAATTAGAGTAACTTTCATGGAAAGTAGTTAATAAAATAAAATACAGAAAACTTATCTCCCTACAAACACAGGAGAAAATGAAAACAGAAGGCACCAAACGTTCCTACAATGCTCCAAGTCATACAGAGAGACAGAAAACCCAGCCTGATCTCACGAGAAAATGTGTTTTACGTTTTGCCAATTTAGTGGGTAATTCGTACGAATTCGTACGAGTTCAGTCGTACGAAATGGTACGATTTCAAAAAGGAGGCATGGCACCTAACCCCGCCCCTAAACCCAACCGTCATTGGGGGATGAGCAAATCGTACTAAATTGTTCGAATTAGATCGTACGAATTCATACGAATTAGCCACTAAATGAAAAAGCATCTCACAAAACGCCACATAAGAGACATAAGCAACAAAGACTAATTTTTATCACTTGAGCAATAAAATCTCCACAGAGAACAAGCGAGAATCGAGAGAGAGCAGGGAGCCACTGAATCCATACTCTCTGAAGGTTTAAATACAACCACCACCACTCCAAGCGCCAATCATCAATCGACATGTTCTGCTGCATCTGCTGTTAATTCGAATAGAGAGAGAGCGAGAGAACAAGAGAGGGAAAGAAATACCACACAAACACACACACACTACACTACAACGACTCGTAACAGTGGTAAAAAAGATACAGGGGCAGAGATTCAACATGGTACTGGAAATATTCCTCAGAGATTTTGTTCCATATTGACATGATAGCAACACAGTAGGATCAAATCAATGGCGCTGCATAGTCTGATGAGTATCCCCAAGTGGAAATAGAAAATAAAGTGAATAATTAGCATAGCTGCTGTTAAAAGTGTATATAAACGAGATGCAGAAACCTGCGTGGAGCACATTCATGTATCATACCGCTAGGTGATGCATTGAGTGTGTGCTTTACTAAACAGACAGGTCTTTAATCTAGTTTTGAATTGGGAGAGTGTGTCTGAGCCTAGGACGTTATCAAGAAGGCTATTCCAGAGTTTAGGAGCCATAAATGAGAAGGCTCGACCTCCTTTAGTAGACCTTGCTGTTCTAGGTGCTCCCAGAAGCCCTGAGTTTTGAGATCTTAAAGAGCGAGCTGGATTGTAGCGAGACATAAGGTTGGTTAGATAAACAGGAGCTAGATTATTTAAAGCTTTATAGGTGAGAAGTAATATTTTAAATTCAATATGAAACTTAACAGGCAGCCAGTGTAAGGAGGATAAGATCGGGGTGATATGATTACATTTTCTAGAGCTGGTAATAACTCTGGCAGCTGCATTTTGTACTGGCTGAAGTTTATTAATAGAGGATGCTGGGCAGCCAGCAAACAGAGCATTACAGTAATCCAGCCTAGAAGTCACTATGCCTAGTGTATTAAGACAGGAGGTGTGTGTCCTACAGGTGGTTTGTCAAGCCCACTCACCTCATGCGCCGTTATGTGATGCATTGTGAGCACGCTTTACTAAACAGACAGGTCTTAAATCTAGTTTTGAATTGGGAGAGTGTCTGAGCCTCGGACATTATCAAGAAGGCTATTCCAGAGTTTAGAAGCCATAAATCAGAAGGCTCGATCTCTTTTAGGGAAGTCAGTGGCTAACGGTGTCCAACATTCCTCAAAATATAGAAAAAGTAATTTTGTTCAACAGACAAAGAAACTCTGGGTTTGTAAGCGTTTAAGACTAAGTATATATTAAGGGTGTCACGATCCTCCAAATCCTCGATTCGATTACATTTTCGATTCTAAAGTCACGATTCGATTCGATTTTCGATTATGAATAATTAATTAATTAATGACCAATTAATGATTTGTAGCCTACCGTTTAAACTACCTGACCTGCATGGTCTTTGTTTTACCCATAAACAAATCATACAGTAAATGAATAAAGGCAAGATACACACATAATTACCACCTGTCAATCACTTTTTCTGCGGGACTCGTGAATAGGCAGTGATCTGTGTCGTTATAATGGCGTTGGTAAAAAAGACGAACAACCAACAGGAACCAGCCAACAGTATCTGAGGTGTTCGCTAAAATGACGAAGTACAAGTGAGTGAAAGATTGAAGCAGTCCTCTGACTGCCTGGACCCGCTGTCTCGAGCGGCCGTGTGTGTGCGTCTGTGTCTGTCTGTGTGTGTGTGTGTGTGTGTGTGTCAGAGGTAGAGAGGAAGGAGGGCTGCTCAGAAATGCTACACGCCACTGTGGATGTCAAATCGTTGTCGTTCTAAAAATGCCATTTAAAAACAAAGACAGTGTAAACAGGGCCTGAGTGTGAACTTTTCGCGAGCGGATTTGTAACGGGGGCGGGCGGAGGATCGCGATGCCGGTGTTGTCTATCGGACGAACCCTAATAAGTACATAGCAGAGCTTGCAAAGCTGTGTTTTGCAAACACACTGGATTAACTCACTGGAAATCCAAAATGTTTCCTCACCGGCGACTTCATTGAAAGAGGAGAGGGTTTAAGCTCTGTCGACGGGTCTCCTGCTTCTGCAATTCAACAAGCACTTCAACAAGCCTGTTATTTTCCCGCTTGCCAAGCCAAGCTGACGTGACATGAGGGCGTGGCAGCATCGACGATTCTATTTTTTGATTCGATAATCGAAATTGAGCATAAATTTCGATCGATTACGAGACACCCCTAGTATATACTGAACTATTCGTCAACATACTATATTTATAGAAAATTCATATAAATAAGACAAGTGCCCTTTTTTCCAATTGAGCCCCAACCCCTCTGCATGACCCAGTTCTGCAGCAGTAATTAGCAAAATATGCACGTTTTGTTGGGATCAGTGGGATTGTTTACATTCCGCTCTCCAATATGGCCAGCTGATGACACATGGGGAAAACACTTTATTCTCGAGTTGTTCCACTGAGACGAACCTATCACCTAAAATGACTAACAAAGAGTTCTGGGATGCAGATCTTGTGAGTCAGACACGCACCTGCATCTCTAACACAAACATATCAGTCCAGACAGAAGAGGTGGAAGCTGGTGCACGCTGAAGATTTCAACCCCGAGTAACAGAAGCCTGAATCAACAGAGCTCTTCCTCTGAGCTTCCTGCTTCAGTCTCGCTCGAGATTAGCCCTGATTCCACCGAAAGTGTTGCACAGCAATTTTATTGCACTTTTGAGAAATGGTGAAGTTACTGCTGATAACACACTTATTTTTGGTGCATTATGTGTACACTTACTTTTTTAGAATCTGCATTGTTAATTGGAATTTAAACAGCATATTTTATTACGATAAACATGTCAGTTACTGTAAATCTCTCCAGTATCGCTTTCCATGGAATTAAAGGCCCAGTTCACCCCAAAATTAAAGTTCTGTTATTATTTCAGTTTCAGTTTCTTACTTCTGTTGAACACTGATGAAGATATACTGAAGAATGCATGGGGGAAAAAATGCAAGTGACTTCCATTGTATATCTTGTATATTTCCTACTATGGATGTCAATGGCTTTTGGTTTTCACTACTGGCGCATGGATTTCTTAACGTAAGGTGTTTTTATTTATCTTTTATATTGCTGATTCTGGGCGGCATGTTGGCTCAGTGGTTAGCACTGTCCCTTCACAGCAAGAAGGTCGCTGGTTCGAGTCCTGACTGGGCCAGTTGGCATTTCTGTGTGGAGTTTGCTTGTTCTCCCCATGTTGGTGTGGGTTTCCTCCGGGTCCTCCGGTTTCCCCCACAGTCCAAACACATGCGCTATAAGGGGAACTGATGAACTAAATTGGCCAGTGTGCTTGAGTGTGTGTGTGTGTGTGTGTGTGAATAAGTGTGTATGGATGTTTTCCAGTACTGTTTGCAGCTGGGAGGGCATCCACTGTGTAAAATATATGCTGGAATAGTTGGTGGTTCATTCCACAGTGGCGACCCAGGATAAATAGGGGACTAGACTGAAGGAAAATGAATGAATGACTGTTACTGATTCTAGAATTGAAGGTAAATTCAGCATCTCCTAGATAAACCTTACATTATTTTTCAAAAGTAAAAACTTTATTAAAAGAGTTTGCAATAATAAAACAAATTATGTGAAGTTATCTCCAAAATATAGTGTTTGTCTGTATAATTAGGGCTATTTTGTCTTATATTTATCATCTTAAAGTCTACCACTATACCTATTTTTGACTCCGCCCCCTGAATCATACCTTCAGCTTCAAATATCATGACATATTTAAGTATAAAACTTCAGTCCTTTTACTCTGCTAGGCAAATAAACATTTGCATGACACATCTATTTTCTGTATTACTTGTATAGTCAGTTATAAATAAATTAATATATTATGTGCCTGTCTCTGCATTCTTGTCAACTTTGTTACTGTTGAATTCTAAATCAGGGACTAGGTCGCAAGAAAGTGAGTGAGAGTGAAATTATTTTGCGCTATAATGTTGGAAAATTTGACAAGGCAGGACAAAAACTGCATTTAGCAGCGGCATGCTCACAATCACAAATATGAGACAGTTCACCCCTCTTCCTGTTTTTCCTGCACCACTCCTCAGCATGCTTCAGCAGAGGAAGTAACAAATCTAAGCATACATTATGATTGTACACATGACACACAGGGCTGCACGTAGATGAATCCATTATCACGCAAGTTTAAGGACATTAAAGGCATCGTTCATCCAATTTTCTCATCATTTACTCTCCCTCGTGGTATTTTAAAGCTTCATGAGTTCTTTATTATGTCAAACACAAAAGAAGATATTTTGAAGAATGTTGGCACCCATAAAAAAATACAATAAAAGTTATTTTACCAGCATAATAACTGACGTTTGATACCAATATAATATAATATAATATAATATAATATAATATAATATAATATAATATAATATAATATAATATAATATAATATAATTTAATATAATATAATATAATATAATATAATAAAATTAAATAAAATGTAATGTAATATAATTTAATATAATATAAAATAATATAATTTAATATAATATAATATAATATAATAAAACAAAACGTAACGTAACGTAATGTAATATAATGTAATGTAATGTAATGTAATATAATATAATATAATAAATAAAATTTTATTTAATATAATACAATATAATAAAATATAATATAATGTAATATAATATAATGTAATATAATATAATATAATATAATATAATATAATATAATACAATATAATATAATATAACAAAATGTAATGTTTGGAACAACTTGAGGGAGAGTAAACAGTGAGTAAAATTTAACTTTGAGGTGAACTATCCCTTAAAGTATTCTGGTTGGTCGCTAGGCGTTGCCAAGCTGTTTTGATTGGTTGCTGGGTGTTGCTATGATGTTCCGGTTGGCTATTTGGCGTTGTTATGATTTTCCTGACCTACTAGAAGTAACTTTAGTTTCAGAAGGTTTGCTGATCGCATTACAGTCGCTTATTACATCGCCAAAACATAACTTTATTAGACATTCAGGTTAAGAAATCTATTCTGACCAATTTTAAGAAATAAAATGAGAGAAACAATGTAACATTACCAGTACATTACCAATGTAAACAGTACCAGTTTGCTTGGACTGTGAGGTGAAACAAACACAGGTAAGAGCTCGCTCTCCCTCACAAACATAACGTTACACTAAATTTATTGCGCTTTATGAAAGAATTGTTGAAAGTACAATGTTGTTTACAGTCAAATGGTGCTAATGTTGATTGAGGTACATTGGTTTTATATTGTCACATTCAGACTCTCTCCTTTTAATTCTAAATAGTAAAATCACACAAGCAGCCACCGACTAAGTTACTAAAGTACAAGTTTACAGTCAAATAAATAGTGCTAATGTTGTTTTGAAGTTAAATTGACGTCTGATTTCAGACCGAATATTCAAAGAAACGTTATCATAGTTACACTAATTATAGGGAGCGTGTCACAAGCTGTCCGAATGTGCGAATGTAGAACCAACTTTACCTCAATCTAATGTTCTGAGATCATCCTTACATGTGATTTCAGACTGAATTTTCAAAGTAGACTGTTAAACAATATTGGAACCGTGTCACAAGTTGTCACTGAACGTCTATGTGAATATAAAACTAACTTTACCTTAGTCAGTATCACGGGCTCTAATTAAACTAAGCGTTATTCGAGACGTGGCCGCTTTAACGTTACCTCAGGTGCGCGTTCATTATCAGCGCTCCGTAACAAACTATTCCTGCCCTGGCTGCCTTACAAGATCACCTAATTCTCTGTTGTTTTACACATCCGTGTGCCTGCATTGACACTTGCCCCTCTTGTGTAAAGGGGGCTTTTCTTCCTAAAGAATGCCAGGAAATCACACTTCCAGTAGCAACTACCGTCACGTTTAAAAAACTCTGACTGCGGGATGCTAATTTTTTTGTTCGGCTGTTCTAACTTGTGATTGGCTGCTGGCAGACGCAACGCGCTCTGATTGGCTGGAGCCGCTCCTCTTTGTTGCGGGCGCTCTATAACAGCATCCTCCCTTCATTGCAGAGCAAAAACTCCTCAAGCACTTCATCTGAGCGATGTAGAGACACTTGTGCTGCTTCTGACAGATTTAGAGTTTGGAGAAAAAAAAAACAATGGCAAATATGATTTCTGCATGTCTGGAGATTGTTGGACTCTGCTTGACCGTCACCGGGACTCTTTTGGTGATGGTAGCCTGTGGGTTGCCCATGTGGAAAGTGTCCGCCTTCATTGAAGGCAACATTGTGGTGGCGCAAAACATCTGGGACGGGCTGTGGATGTCCTGCGTTGTTCAAAGCACAGGTCAGATGCAATGCAAAATGCACGACTCTGTCCTGGCGCTGACCACTGACCTCCAGACAGCTCGGGCTCTGACTGTCATCTCTGCGGTTTTGGGGGTCCTGGCTCTCATGATAACCATCGCCGGTGCTCAATGCACCAATTGCATCAACACGGAGTCCATCAAATCCAAAGTGGTCAACGCCGGAGGCGTGATGTACATCGTCGCAGGCTTGTTTGTTCTGATTCCTCTGTGCTGGATGGCCAATAACATCATCTCAGACTTCTACGATCCTCAAGTTCCCTACGCCAAAAAGAGAGAAATCGGAGCTGCGCTGTACATCGGATGGGCAGCATCTGCAATGCTTCTGGTCGGAGGAGCGATTCTGTGTTTCTCCCGTCCACATGATGAGAAATCCACATATCCACTTAAATATATCCCTCCGCCGACAAAAGGCACATCGATCAATGGGGACTACGATAAGCGAAACTACGTCTGATCAAGAGGCTAACTATATGGACTTTTGCAGGTGCAAATGGACTTTTAAAACGATAATGCTGATGATACACCGTGGACCTACTTTGGGAAATGATCCCATAGGCAACTAGGTGTTATTAATTAGGGCAATGGGATCCAGATACAATATTGTTGCCTATTCTTAATGGAAAAGCAACTTTACAACATTGCAAAATCGCTCAAAAAGTCGCCCTGTGTATCATCAGCATAAGGGTAGCTTACCGATAAGCATGTTTTTTATGTTTTGTACACATTTGTACTGATCTTCAATTCTTTTATATGACTGTACAGTGTAAGAATTATTTTTAAAGTGCAAATGTTGCAGGTCATATTGATAAAAATGCCATTTTTTACATGCAACAAGTCTTGTATTAAACTAGTCAACATTTAAATTGGATCAAGAGTGACCCAAGACAAGAGTGGGTATTGTTCTGAAGTTTTTCCTAGTTTTTTTAATCCAATTCAAATGTACTGTAGATTCATTTCAGTGAAACAGCATTGCATACTTGCATTTGAAAGCTATTTAAAATGCTCTATTAACCGAAGGTCGCGGTAATAACGAATTAAATGCACACGGGTATTTTTGGTCTTCGTTAATGATATTAGGGTCCGCGACCCACTTGTTTGTGTTCGATTTTTATCACTGTGGCTCAAGGGGGGTGAAGGGAGGGTCCATATTTCTTGTTTTTGTTCTGCTTTACTAATTAGACACGGTCTGTGCTTCAACGAGACACTGAATAATGTCTATTGTTCTGCCTGTAAACGTGCAGGCAGGCTGGTTTGATCATCTAAACCTCCTGATTGTACATAATTGTATGAAACTTTTTAGTAAATTTGTGCATATACAAAGTAATAAATAAAATGTTTTTTTGTTAACGTGTCCCTAATGTTTAATAATGTGTGCTTTTAATGCGTACGCTTTAATAATAAATGTGATTTTCTTTTACATTTGTGATATCTATCTTTTTAAAATAAGTCAACCTTTTCTAGAGGAATTATAAAATAATTAATGTATAAATACAGGTTAAAGTCTAGTTTACTGCTTAATTCAATTGTTTTAGTGAACATAAAATGTTTAAATATAAGCTATAATGTCCCATCAGCATTCAGAGTATAGTAAATAAAAGAATATATAAAAGATAAAGTGGTCATACAGGATTTTATTTTTATGTGAAAAGTTATTCTAATTAAAAACTAATTAAAGTTTGAATTATAGTGATAAAAAATGTAGAATAATAATAAAAATAATAATAATTAATTATTTTATAATTGATGAATATAAAATTATTTTGTAATAAATGAAATAAAATATTATATAAAAAATTTAAAATATACAGTTGAAGTCGGAATTATAAGCCCCCCTTGAACTTTCTTTTAATAAAAGATATCATATGTTTCTTCGCTGGTGTTTTGTTTTTTTCAGCTTGTTTGTGTAATTTACAAGTGGATCAAACTTGCTCATTTTGAGGCAGGAACCGGCGGACATGCAACAACTTTAATCATAAGGTAAACACAAAACAACAGTTACCATCCTGAGCTCCTTTACGGGACTCCACACTTTCTGCATCGGGCTCTCGCGGCTCTCATCTCCGCCCACACTCGTCAGCGCTACCAAGCCGACCAATCACAGAGCTCGCGCTACGCATCGTTGTGACGTGTAGTTACGTTTGTTGAGAAGCGCGTGTCATAGCACATGGCCACGGCCACTTGACACTGAAGTATAAGTCAGTCTTAACCTGAATACTAGTGTCTTAAATAATATCTAGTAAAATATTATTTACTGTCATCATGTTAAAGATAAAATAAGTCAGTTGATTGACTTAACACAGAATATGTGCCTTATGCTTTTAATGTTGTGCAGAGAATTCGTAGAAAAAGAGGAAGTATGTATGGCTGCGGCCAATGGAGGACTGGAGAATGATTGACAAATTTCACTAAACTACACCTTTTAATATCAGCTGCCTATAAAAGTTGGAGTCAGAAAGTGGAAATTGCTGCGCACATCCTGAATGTTACTTTTGCGGTGCATTGAGGATACCAGGATTCTGTGAAATTGAATTGTTAATTTGTATCTAGTAAATTACCAAGATTTTTGACATTGAAGAAAACCCTCTTCTGACCTTTTTTTATTGAACATGCATGGAACAGGCTAGATATTCCATAATATATATAATTATTAGCCCCCTGAATTATTTGCCACCCTGTTTAATTTCTGTCTCAATTTCTGTTTAATGGAGAGCAGATTTTTTTCAACACATTTCTGAGCATATTAGTTAAAAACTGATTTGTTTTTTCTTTGCCATGATGACAGTAAATAATTTCTAGATCTTATTAAGACACTTCTATACAGCTTAAAGTAACATTTAAACTAGGTCAATTAGGTTAACTAGGCAGGTTAGGGTAATTAGGCAAGTTATTGTATAATGATGGTTTGTTCTGTAGACTATCGAAAAAAATATAGCTTAAAAGGGCTAATAATAATGACTCTAAAATGGTGTTAAAAATGTAAAACTACTTTTATTCTAGCCGAATTAAAACAAATAAGACTTTCTCCAGAAGAAAAAATATTATCAGACACACTGTGAACAGTTCCTTGCTCTGTTTATCATCGTTTAGAAAATATTCAAAAAATTAAAAATTAAAAAAGGTGGGGGGGCTGATAATTCTGACTTCAACTTTATGTGTGTGTGTGTGTGTCTATATATATATATATATATGTATAATTAATTTATACATCCAATTTATTAATCCATACTTTTTTTTTTAAGATTAATTTTTTGTTTTTTTGGCCTTTATTAGATAGGACAGTATTTAGACACGAAACGAAGTTGGAGAAAGAGGATAGGGTAGGGAAATGCCCTCGAGCCGGGATTCGATCTCGGGATGCCCTGACATGCTACTGCACCATATGTCGACGCGCTAACCACTAGGCTATTGCGCCGACTATTAATCCATACTTGAACCAAACCTGTAATTCTTAAATTAAGACATTTCTATTTTAGTAAATATGCATGACAATATTGTTTAACATAATAAACATAATATTGTTGGAGTGATATTTTAGTGGTTACCTTTAGCAAAGCATAGAAAAATTACAGTATTTTCTTTCTGCTCATAAAAAGTTCATTTAAACAGTACATTCTAATGTAAGAGAGAAAATGCACAGCCTTATTTCACTTTTATTATTTTTGTTTCATCTCTGACCCCTTTATTAATTGTAACATGTCACTGTAATCAGTGCAAGTTAAGAATATGCATTGTTAAAGCAAGGACAAGGAATGTCAAGAGTCGTAACCTTTATTCTCATAAAACCCACGAGCATCATCTGAGCTCTCAGGAATTATGGAACTTTGACCCAGTTCTTAGTCCAGTGGGAAGAGCTCATGCTCTGTCATGACAGAAAAAACGCACGCGAGAAATGATGGCGCCTCGTCTCTCCTGATGTGGCCGTAGATTAACTGAACGAAAGCCAAATCTGGTCAAGCGCTCATTTCCACATGAGCGCAGGAAGAAGCAGATGCACATGCATTAAACGCTGATTGAACAAACAGCATTCTGAGACATCTCATCTTAGCTCACTCAAGAATTTACCAACTCATGTTTATAGAAAGGCAAAAAAAAAGAAATAAAACTGTGACTTGTGTAGGAGTGTTTTGACTATAAAACTTAATTTAATTGAATGTATATTTTTAAAGGGGTGCTATTGTGCAAAAATCACTTTTATAAGGGGTTTAACCACAGTTGTGTGGCAGCAGTCTGTGAATATAACCAACTTAAACATGAATTAATAGTATTTGTTATAATCAGACTTTATAAAAATCGTGGCCGTTTCTCAATATACGTTCTTCAGCGTCCTCATGTAAAGTCATTATCAACTGCCAAAGTTCCTTTCCAAAACTCAAGATGGCATTTTTAAATTAAACTAAAACTAAAGTATAATTATCAAAAAAAAAATCTAATAAACACATTATATAAAAATAGTATATCAATTGCATTTGCTGCAGATTAATCCTGTTAAAACTATATTAAGAATATGGCATTTAAATAACACGATGTGAAGTGATTTGCAGTAGTAAACTTGATATCATCATTTATTTATTTTAAAATGCATTAGAAATACATATAACTCATTATGTACAGTCAGATATGCTTTTACATTCCCAGTGAAATCATCAAGTGAGGCTCTTTCAGTTTAACTGTGGTTAGTCCTTCTGACCCATACAAGGCAGAAGATCTGGACGCTCTATTGCACTCTTGTGGCACAAATAAGCAAATGCACTTCAAAAACATCTTCATTCAGCACTGGCCAGTCACAATAATACAGTCCTGAGATCATGTGACCGACCCCATTAGCCAATCCAGGCACAGTGACAGATTAAACATCAGCTCTCCTATTGCTGGTACTCTTTTAGGATGTTGTTTGCGATGACCAGTCTTTGGATCTCGCTGGTTCCCTCGTAGATCTCAGTGATGCGGGCGTCTCTGTAGTGTCTTTCCGCAGGCATATCTGTGACGTAACCCATTCCTCCAAGCACCTGGATGGCCTTCATAATCAAACACAATACTGATTTTAGTTCACCTATGACCTATATATACATTAAGAATGTTCACGATGCCTTACCTGATGAGAGGCAAAAGTAGCAGCTTCAGATGCTGCCAGTTTGGCCATGGCAGCTTCCTAGAGAACAAAACAAAACATATGCAGAAAAAAGATTTGTTGTATAGTTCGTTGCTATGTAGTTTCTAAGAGTTTTTAAAGTGTGTTTCGGTTTTTGTTTGTTGCTAGGCACATGCAACATATTACAAATGTGTATTGGGAATTGCTAAGACAACCCAAAGGTTTTTGTGTTCTAAATCATTCCAATGAGTTACAAATGTGTTTTTATTATTTTGCTATGCAACTTCTAGCATATTCCGGGTTTAGTGTGTTGCAATGCAGTTGCTGTTCCAAATGTCTTTAGTACGTTGCTATGCAGTTGCTGTGTTCCAAATACATTCCCAATTTCTTTAGTGTGTTGCTATGTTCCACATGTTTTTATTGTGTTGCCATGCAGTTGCTATGTTCCAAATGCTTTTGTTGTGTTGCTATGCAATTGCTGTTCCAAATGTTTTTATTGTGTTGTTATGTTCCAAATATGTTCCAAATGTCTTTAGTATGTTGCTATGTTCAAAATGCTTTTGTTGTGTTGCCATGCAGTTGCTATGTTCCAAATGCATTCTCAATTTCTTTAGTATGTTGCTATGCAGTTGCTATGTTTCAAATACATTCCAAATGTCTTTAGTATGTTGCTATGTTCCAAATGCTTTTTTTGTGTCGCCATGCAGTTGCTATGTTCCATATGTTTTTATTGTGTTGCCATGCAGTTGCTATGTTCCAAATGCTTTTATTGTGTTGCTATGCAGTTGCTGTTCCAAATACATTCCAAATGTCTTTAGTATGTAACTATGTTCCAAATGTTTTTATTTTGTTGCTATGCAGTTGCTATGTTCCAAATACATTCCCAATTTCATTAGTGTGTTGCTATGCAGTTGCTGTTCCAAATACATTCCAAATGTCTTTAGTAAGTAGCTATGTTCCAAATGCTTTTATTGTATTGTCATGCAGTTACTATGTTACGCGTGTTTTTATTGTGTTGCCATCCAGTTGCTATGTTCCAAATGCTAGTATTGTGTTGCTATGTTCCAAATGTCTTTAGTATGTAGCTATGTTCCAAATGCTTTTATTGTGTTGTTCCAAATATGTTGCAAATGTCTTTAGTATGTTGCTATGTTCCAAATGCTTTTGTTGTGTTGCCATGCAGTTGCTATGTTCCACATGTTTTTATTGTGTTGCCATGCAGTTGCTATGTTACAACTGCTTCTATTGTGTTGCTATGTTCTAAATACATTCCCAATTTCTTTAGTATGTAGCTATGCAGTTGCTATGGTCCAAATATGTTCCAAATGTCTTTTGTATGTTGCTATGCAGTTGCTATGTTCCAAATGCTTTTATTGTGTTGCTATGCAGTTGCTATGTTACAAATGCTTTTATTGTGTTACTATGCAGTTGCTATGTGCCACATGATTTTGTGTTGCCACGCAGCTATGGCCTAAATGTTTGTTCGATTTCTGTGTGTCTCTAGGCAGTTACTAAGGTGTTCCAAATGTGTATTTTGCTCCAAATAATTCATTGTATTTGGAGACACAATGATGTTCACTGTACCACTGAAGTACACTGGCCTTGAATATGAACAAACTGTATTTACCAAGTAGTTCCAACAGTCTGCAATAAGAAAACACACTAACCTTAGTAAAAGGTTTCTTTGCATCGCGCAGAAGTGCAGCTTTCCAGGTGAGCAGTCGAGCACTCTCTATAGCCACGGCCATGTCTGCCAGTTTAAACTGAAAGAGACATTTATAGATAAACTTTAAGCATTGGAATCAGGGCTCAACAGGACAGGGCAGAGATTGACATCCATGGAGAAATGACAACAAATGAGCACACAAAGAAACACAGAAAAGATGGCCCTACAGACACTTATTGTATTCATGTATTATTAAAATAATCTGTTGCTCCTAAATAAACAACATTTACACAAAACAACAACAAAACAATTCCAAAGGACGTTCCCATGACAAGGCTTAAAGTCCGTATGAAATCTAATTTCACCATGTATATTTTGCTAGCGCACTTTGTTGGTTTTAAGGTGAATAATTAATCTGTGAAGCTAATCCACTGATTAATTGTATGGTAATCTTTAATGAATCTGCCCATCTGCTTCTGCTCTGGAATGGCAGTGCGTCTCTGATTGGGCAAAATATGCCTAGCCACGCCCCTTAAACTGTTAGTTGGCTATAAGTGAAAGAAAAGAGGAGGAGCTACTCAATAGTGTTTCAGTTAGAAATACATCATCATACTGAAATAAAAGCCTCAGCAACTTACGGTTCACTCTGACTTTAAAGTTGACCTATGCTGCCCCTTTTTACAAGATGTAAAATGAGTCTCTGATGTGCCTAGTGTGTGTGAGAAGTTTCAGCTGAAAATAGTACACAAATAATGTCTGAAACTGACCCTTTTAGGCTTTAATCCTAATTGTGGCGTTTTGGTGACTGTCGCTTTAAATTCAGATTAGATTGTGCTCTTTTCAGAAGAGGGCGGAGCTTAGGGCTGCGCTACATGGCAAAAATGCTATCTCGATAATTATTTTGCATATTGAACGATAATGATATATATTTTGAGAGGAGTTGTTAATGCTTCCAGATTGAAAAGAGTATCCCAACAATGACTAAAGCCACATAAAATAGAGGATCCATTAATTGGCACAACATATTAACATATATATAACTTTTGGTGGCCAAAAAATCGGAACAACTCTAGTATCAACACACTTTTACGTTCTCATTGTTGCACATTTCTGCTCTTAAATCAATATAGAGTAAAAAGTCCAGAGCTTATCTTTGTTATTGACAAATTTTATCGCGGTTTGATATTATATTGGTTATCAGCCCAGCCCTAGCGGAGCTACAAATGCCAGTGTGTCAGCATAGTGGCAGATTCAAAGACTCCCTGTGCTAATGAGCGAGAGATGGTCACTAGTGGGCGGGGCTTTCCCCCTCTGATGACACAAACAAAGAGAAAATGTCAATCAAAGTGTTTCTGCAGGCTGTTTTTATCAAGTCGGGTTATAAAAAGTGTAGGAGCCATACATTGTATTTTGGCTATTGGCCACAAGGTGTCAGTAGGAGACTATATAATTGTGGCTTCACTGCATGGAGTGAGACAGTGTTGGTAGGAAGCACACAGTTTTTGACCGTCTCATATCGTAACTGAACGTCTCGTAACTGAAGGTAACAGAGAAGTGTGCTTATAGATAAAGGAAAGTGATTGAGTAATTCTGTTGATTGGAAGTTGATTGGAAAATAAATATGTTTTTATTTGCAGCTATTTGCTTATGGACTCTGACTTTTTACGCGTTAAAAGCTTGCTCACTCTACCAACAACAATAGCGGTATAGGAAAGCCGCTACAAAAAGTAAGATTAATACATTTTTACCATTAGGAGCT
Organism: Danio rerio; assembly: GCF_052040795.2. NCBI lineage: Eukaryota > Metazoa > Chordata > Actinopteri > Cypriniformes > Danionidae > Danio > Danio rerio. Next base: position 47,921,373 of record NC_141030.1, read on the forward strand.
GATTATATTCACATACTGCTGACACACAACTGTGTTTAAACCCCTTATAAAAGTGATTTTTGCATAATAGGTCCGCTTTAATGTCAAATCCAGTAATTTATCCCTGGTGAAAGAAAAAAAAAATATATATATATATAAACCTTTACTAAATGTCACTCAAATGTGCTGAGTTCCAGTCAGTGTATTACCTGTATTGCCTGCAGTTTCCCAATCGGAGCGCCGAAAGCTGTTCTTTTATGAGCATAGTCAGCGGCACAGTCCAGAGCTGCCTGTGCGATACCGAGAGCCTGTGCTGCGATCCCCAGCCGCCCGCTGTCCAGAGTTTGCTGAGCGGAAAACCATTAAACAATTAGATTACAAAGAGTAGCTGATAACAAAACACAAATGTGAACATGCTTTAGTATAAAACTAGGAATGGGGGATATTCCAAATGATAAGATATACCAGTGAATATTCTCCCCACAATAAGAATTTGTCCTTTAGTGAATAATATCAATAAAACAAACAATTTGCGACTGGTTTGGGACTGAAAAAATCTGGAGAATGAATAAATGTACTCTTATAGCATGTGTGCAAACTTACCTTTCTCCAAATTCCCTTCATAACATCAGTCTAGTGTTTAAAATAACTTCTTTTCATGGTTTCGTATTGGTTTGGAAATCATATTGTTTTATAGTATTCTCTACAGTGATAACAGCTATTAGCACAGGAATAAAAATATACTTTATCCAGTGTTTGAAGAAATTTAATAAATGAAGGCTGGGTTTACACAACAACAATGTAGTCAAAAATGGACAAAGTTTTTCCTCTCTTTTTTAAATAGTGTTGCATATACAGTTGAAGTCAGAATTATTAGCCCCCCTGAATTATTCGCCCCCATTTATTTTATTACCCAATTTCTGTTTAACAGAGACAAAATTTTTTCAACACATTTATAATCATAATAGTTTTAATAACTCATTTCTAACAACTGATTTATTATATCTTTGCCATGATGACAGCAAATAATGTTTGACTAGATATTCTTCAAGACACTAGTATTCAGCTTAAAGGGTCATGACACCCCCCACTTTCGGTTTAGGTCTACCTCAGAATGTTTTCAAAAGATGCATCATAATGGGGGTGGAGCTTCGCGAACAAAGGGCAGGAGTGGGCGTGGCCAGCAGGAGAGAAGGAGGGGAGCGGAACTGTTGTCAGTCGGCTCACAAAATGAGACACAAACCGTGAGGAGACGCATGAGTTTATAGTTTACAAAGTTAAAATGCAAGAAATAATCAGTAATTTAATGCCCTGCTTCATATGTTATTCGTAATTTCATACACAGACAACCACAATTTATATCATTATAAAGATAATGATGTTCATGTAAACACTATAAATGAGGATTCTCCCTCAATCCCCGGGTCTGAATGCAGACTCAGTGTCTCAGGTCTCTTGCCCTGTCTATTTTAACTATTAGCCCTGTTGGTAATCTGGAGGATTTAGGTGAACACAGCAGCACGGCGATGTGTGTAAATGTGAACGAACTCCTGATAAAAGACAACGTATGCCATTCCCCAATTCTCGTACTGCTCTCTCGACAAAAATGTTTGCTGGACACAAACAGCTTTGCTGTTTCGGCTTTGACAGCATCGCTGGGAAAAACATGCCGGCTCTTCTCATAGGATAAAAAACTCCTCCGATCCACTCCAAAAATCATTTTAAACCCGGAAGCTGAAATTAGCTGAAAAAAGCTCAAATTTATCCAGTTTTTCCCACAATTAAAGCTGACAGGTGCTAACATTGTCTTAAGTGATGCTCAACACACACACATCTGGTAAAATCTCAAAACAAGGACTCGAGGGTTTCGTGAACCTTTAAAGTGACATTTAAAGGCTTAACTAGGTTAATTTGGTTAACAAGGCAGGTTAGGGTAATTAGGCAAGTTATTGTTTAACGATTGATTGTTCTGTAGGCTATCGAAAAAAAAATAGCTTAAAGGGGCTAATAATATTGACCTTAAAATGTTGTTTAAAAAATTTAAAACTGCTTTATTCCAGCCGAATTAAAACAAATATACATCAGTCAAATATTATCAGACATACTGTGAAAAATTCCTTGCTCTGTTAAACATTATTTGGGAAATATTTAAAAAAGAAGAAAAAATTCAAAGGGGGCTAATAAAACTAAAATAAAATGTATATTGTGCAGCCCTAGAATGAATGCAATTGGCATTCTGGAGAAATTACCATTGCGATCTTAAAGCCCATTCCTCGCTCCCCCAGCATGTTTCCGAGCGGGATTCGACAGTCCTCCAGGATAATGTTGGCAGTGGATGAAGCTCGAATTCCCAGTTTGTCTTCTTTCTTCCCTAAAGACAGCCCTGGATGAGGCATCGGCACTAGGAAGGCACTAATCCCCTGATTCACAAATATAACAAAAACATTAGCATGAGGAATGAATGAATACAAATGTTCATATTTAAATGTATTGTCATGGGCTATTTTAAGATCACTAGGTGTGTAACAGTTATTAACATTATGTGTGCCAAATGCAATCCCTGTTTTACAGGTAGAGTTCAAATCTTAGTTCCTACACGCACATATTAGGTGCTTCCTCTTGTCTGCATGAGCGAAATCGATGTGCATTTTAAGCTTTTTGTACCTGATAATGACATGTGATTCATACAAGTCATATAATCATTTTTCATTGCTTGACATCGCAGCCCACCATTATCTATTTAACCTTAATTGCTGAAAACCTCAACGCAATTACTAAAATTGATATATAATTTTTAAAATTTATGCAGGAAATGCTTAAAATATCTTTTTAAATTACTGAAATATTGTCCATATCTATATATCAGACTAGAAAGCCCATCCCTAATTTAAATACAGTATATTATTAAGAGAACTGAATACAATTTTCAGATTTGTTTTATTTATTTAAATTTGTTTTACAGTTATTTAGACATTAAATCTTCACGAATGTTAATAATAACAAAAATGACAAGCAATGTCACTTAAATTTAAAATTTACTTAGACTTAGAAGCCGAAATGCATACCAAACTGTGAATTTTGGGTACTGTTATGCTGTGTTTACACCAGACGCGGAATGCAAATCAATGCAAATGCGCGAATAGACATTCTGCAGCGCGATACGCACAAATGGCGTGGCACAAATGACTCGAATTGCATGATGGCGCGGTGTGAATTGCGATACGCGAATTGAGCGTTTTGTGCGATTGTGCGAGTGACATTCGCGCCACATTAACCAATCAGGAGTTTCCTCTTGTGGGGGCGTGATTATGACATAGCTTCTGTTGTTGGTGTCCCGGGGGAAATTCTCCAGCCGACCCCATCAACAGTGGTGTGAACACAGCATAACACACCTAATGAATACACAAAATCAAATAATGTCAGCTAATTAAAAATCTATACTGTATAGTCAGAATAAAAATAATCATTTGCACTTGGGCTGTGGGATTTGGGGAAAATATCTAATTGGGAATTTTCTGACAGATATTACGAACTGATTTGCGATTTAATTTTGTGGTCCAGCTTCAGGTCAATAATCTGTAAACTGTGGCAACAATTCTGCGACAACTCTTAAAAACGACCTGTTTTTGTTTGCTGTCTGTGACTTCTAAACCAAAATAATCCCATATTACCGATGTCCTGTTTTTCTTTGATACTATTTGTCTAATAATGCTCCTCATGCGGCATTATGCGTTCCGCATAGTTTGGTTGCGCAATTCTGATTGGTTCGAAAGAAAGTGCGCTCATTCAATTGACTAGTAAGACTGTCACACACAGACTGCAGTCACGCATTTGCTCTGGGCGGGAAAAATTAAATAATAATTATATATTTCATATCACAGCCTCTTGAGATTAAGCTAATCAAAATGTTTTAAATTGTAACTACGATTTGATTTCGATTAATCACACAGCCCTAATTTGCACCTTGTGTTTGAGGCTCTTGTCTGTAGTGGCGAAGACGACGGTGGCAGAAGCATCCCAGGTGTTGGTGATCCAGGCTTTGGTTCCATTGAGAACCCATTCGTTTCCCTCCTGCTGCGCTAATGTCGACGCCGCACCCGCATCACTGCCGTTACCTTCATAGCAAACACATTTTCAGCACAGCATTTAACATCACACAAAAATGTATACTTCAGTGTTGAGTGATTGCCATACCACATAGCATTTGGCTTGCATGTACGTGTCCACCGAAGCGTTATTGCGATGCAGAAGTGCCAACTGAATGTTTTTTTTCTGTTGCTATCAATTTTAAGTGCGTTATTGTGCTAAGCGCTTGGCTCTGCAGCCAGCATTTACAATTAAAAAACAAAGCAAAGCCAGTATCGGTACTTGGCAAAAGCAAGATTGTATTGTTTTAATAATATCAGTATCGATATTTATCACTATATTGATATTTTTGATGCTACACCAGACCTAATACATGCACTCAACGCAGAAGTATAAATTGGCCTTATAGGTCACGTGAAGTGCTTTGAAATGTGCGTTTTTATTTGATGTAATCTCAACCGAAACACGAAGAGAGGGCGGGACATAGTGTAGCTCCTCCCCTTTTTAAAAAACAGCCAATAGTGTTTTGTTTAATCACCGCTCTGCCAGTGACTGGTTGACCTCAAGAGGATCAAATGAAAAGCAAATGAGAAGGGGGCGGGGCATGTCAGATACTAGAGAGTGTTTGATTGGTCGGAAGACTTGATGAGACACTGTAGTGCGAGGTGACGTGAATAAAATCATTGATCCGGACGAGGCATACTACAAGCTTTACATGTTTATATCAGTTTTAAAAATGAATTTTGTCACGGTTTTGGAGCACACTAGCTTAGAGATATCCTAAAGATTAATAATACACATACTAACATCTAAAAAAAAAAACTTTATTTTAATTTCATTGGACCTTTAAAGTTGTAAACACAATGCCTTCTAGTGTACTTCACCAGTGCAGAGTAGATGGAAACGCAGTCGTGTTTACCTGGTTCACTCAGCGCGAAACATCCCACTTTCTCCCCCGTGGTGAAGGGTGTAATCCACTGCTTCTTCTGTTCCTCTGAGCCAAACTTCAGAATTGGACCAATGTACAGCGACTAAAACATGTAGAAAACATGCTAAATATTGAGGGTAAAAGTGTCTTGCTATTACTTTACATTTGAGGGTTTGTATTAGTTCATGTAATTACTAACATTAACAAACAATGAATAATAGAGTCATTCCAGTATATACTCAGCTTTGTTAATGTTCATTAAGGGTAATAAAGTCATTCATTATTATTTCATGTTAACTGAAAGTGCAATAACTAATGAAAACAATTTAATAATGCACTAGTAAATGTTGAGATATGACTAATAAATGCGGTTCATGATTTGCTCATTATTAGTTCATGTAAACAAATAAATTAGCTAACATTAACTAATGAAACCTTATGGTAAAGTGGTCTCAGTGTTTTAGAAGTGAAGATTTTTTTAGATTGGATTTTTCTTAAACTGAATATTGCCAAATCTGGTACATTTTAATGTGTAAATATAAACAACAACAACGCCACACAATTTAAACTAGTTTCCAAAGAAAAACATGTAGTTTTAGACCAACTAAAATAGAAAAAAGAAAAGAAAACTTAATTAAAATTATATAAACATATGAAAAAACAAAATCTAAAACTAAACTAAAACCAAAAAAAAATCTCTTTTATTAACCAGCAACGTTAACGCGAGACTCTTATCGCGCAATAAAAAACAATATGGCCGTTAATCTATTCTCAGAGTTGGGTTGGGAACTGGGTCTATTCTACCCAAGCTATGATGACTTTTACCTCAATATTTTAGCGTGGATGTATACCTGGCCGGTGAGCCGTCTGACACACCAGTGACCTTCTGAATTATATAAGCAGAATGCCCTTCTGGATCTTTCACTTACTTCGAAAACACGACTGACTACGCTTACATGGACATCTGTAGTGTAGTTATTCGCCTAAATATACAATAATATAATGAAGGTCTTTAAGTGAAGTGTTTAATGTAAGAGTTTCCTGTAATTCTGAATGACTGCAGTTCGGCAGTTTTACTTTAACTCATGAACATTTCATTCATGCCCCCATGACAAGTGAAGTTTTTAAACTAATTTCGAGAGGAGCACGTGATATAATTGACAGCAGCTGGCCACCTATCTACACTCATTAGTTAGCCAATCAGATCTATCCTAACCCACTATAAGTAGCCTAGCTAGACATTACTCCCTTATCTTCGTTTTCCGAAGAAACAAACGACAGGTCCGCTCTAGCTCCTCCAAAAGTTACTCACGGACAAAACGGATCCTCCACATCTCCTACTATTCTTCAACTACAAAACCACACCACCTTTAATACCATCGTCAGCAACTACAAAAAATGACAAAAACAACAACAACAGCGACGGCGGCTGAGATCACAACAGCTTCAGCGCAGCTACATACAAGAAAGAAAGCTCCGGACTCCCTGAAACACCAGCCCCGTCCTAACAACAACCAGCCCAGCATGAAAGTCAGCTCGAGACCGAGGCTCCAACGAGAGGCCGTAGGCCTATCCACTCCAGCCAGATCACAATGCAATCCCCAGCTCCGCTACGTACCTTCTCCAGCATCATCATGTGTCACTCATATCCAACAACGACTGTCACTGAACTCCTCCAAACTCCTAGACGCCGGGACCATAATTCAAAGCCGCTGCATTAAACCCAAAACACTTGCGAATCCACGTCTTCACCGCCACCCCCAGGACATAACACGCTCCTGCCACACCCCCTATCCTAAACAGACATTAAACCCGCAATCTCTCCGCCTCCCCGGAGAATCAAGGAAAGGATTAAAAAGCAATATTGGATTTGGACATATTGCAGCAATCATAATTCTAAACACGGATAAAACCCGGACAATAAAGCAACTCTTGGGAATCCCACCTCACCTCTTCCATCCTGCAGCTCCCGATTCCAGTGCACACTCCAGTCCTCCTCTTTCAGCGATCCTTACCACCTACGCACCCCGCCCCTCTACCTTGCGTATCATTGCTTTTTCCCCCTCTCATTTTTACAAGCTCGCAGCTACTGCTGATTATTTTCTATTATAAAATAGAAATTACTTGTCGACTTTTGTCAATATGTTTATGCTTTTACTGAATTACGTTTGTAACTGACCTAATTTTCTGAATTTCTCATTCCAGGTTTCGTCTACTGAAGCACAGCCGATCTCGGCGCTCCCTTCCCACAACCTCACTAGCCGTCCACCAACGCTACACCAGAAATCACAGAGCAATTCCCTGTTAAGCACATCCATACCAGCCCTACTGAAATGGACATTAGAACGTTTCTAAAAACGTCTAATAACGGCTCTTTCATCTCCTCATAATTCTGCCTTTTTCAGCTTTAACAGCATGATTCTGCCAGATGAATATGCTTAAATTATCACGTTATAAACCAAGCAATCTCTCTAATCTAGACGGCTGCAGCGCTCGGTTGCAATCAACATTACACCCGCCACCCGATTTCTGGCAATCGGAGGTCACAATTACATTTCGTAGTCCGTTTAACATTCGGATGCAAAAGTAGCCCACACATTTATGCTTAAAAACGATCCGCTGGATTTCGCCAATAACTACGGTGTTTGCACGTAATTCACCTACAAGTTCCCGTTTCTCTCTCCCTAATATCCCCCAGCTAAACTAGTGACCGGTTTTCTAATATTTGCATTCTCATTGCGGAAGAACCTCCGGCTTAAGCACTTCTATAGAATTCTTAAGCATCAATTTGGAGTGATAGAATTTCAAGCATTAATAAGCTACTTGAATAAATCGACAATCAGTCCCCTTTTATATTCTGGAAGAAAAATATCACGCTAAGCATAAACTGCTCTCCATCTAGAACATCAAACACACATGCGCATTATCCCGCAGGGATGCCTTTTCGTCACTCACCTATTTCATCTCGCAGCAGCAATCTCCGGAATAGAAGAGAAATGATCTAAATCCGATCTTGGCCGTAACAAACTCTGCCTGAAGGGCGTCGCGCACCAGAGGCGCCGACGGCGCGGTGACGCGACGCACTTACGACAGAGAATAGTAGATTAATGCGCACCAGACTCAAGCATTCATACTTTATCAAATAAACTAATCAATTATACAAATAGCGCTCCGCGGCGCGGCAGAATACGAAGTGTCATGAATTGTGGCTGGGCACTACGGACAGCCGCATTGACTTCCTTATTATTTATTCCTTCCTGTGAAAGTCAATGGTTACAGGTTTTCAGCTTTCTTCAAAATGTTGTCTTTAGCGTTTAACACGGGAGTCACCAACCTCTGAAACTAAGAGCTACTTTCGGGCACCGATTAACGTGGAGGGCTACCAGTTGGATAAACACTTCTCAAATAACAAATTGCTCAAATTACTTATAATTATAATTTAAGTTTTTGGTTATTTTTTAATAATGAATAATATTCATCCAGGTGTAGTCACTGATCATGTTATGATTCTCTCAAAGTTACCAACAATGATTTAACAGGGTAGGAAATACCCCGTAATTAATATATCAACGTGCAACACTATTTTATTTATCTTTGCAAATATTTACATTTTTAAATGATTACTTCTATATTAGAGAAAGCTTACTTGTAAGTGGTGTTATGGTGAGCTATTTTAGAACAGGCCTGTGAGCAACACACGAGAGCCTCGTGAGCTATCTGGTGCCCATCGGTACCATATTTGGTGACTCCTGGTTTAACAGAAATGAAATTCATAAAGGTTCGTAACCATCAGGTAGCGCTTAAAGCATGCGACCTGCTTATGCTTCCTTCCTTAAGCGCTGGAATAGAAGCCATTCATTTATTAGCTATCCAATTTCATCCTCAGTATATCCTTTTTACACAGATGCTGCCCCCTTCGTGGGGTATATTATCGGGGCCGCCAATGCGCTTCTAACTGGCAATAAAGTCAATACATTCTGAAAAAAAAAAAAAAAAAAAAAAAAAAAACTTCTGTACATGTTCCTAGTTGCATAGGAAATCGCTGACTCTCTTTTGCTTTATTTTCAGAAACTGGTATCAGAAGCAGAGCCGCAGCTGACTCCATCTCTCCTTTTAAGATGATAATCCCATAACCACAGCATACACAATTTGCGTCAGCATTCATTTATACATTTTAAGTTACCCCAGAACACCTCATCAGTTTCTCACTGCTCAACACATCCACACATTCCGTTCAATAACATTTTTGGTTTCATAACACCTTAAAGTCATAGGACCATTCAGGCTTCCCACCAGATTCATAATCCAGTCACTCATTCAGAATTGGAGCCACCACCACAGCAGCACACAAGGGCTATCGTAACAACACATACAAACACTAGGAAAGTAGTCTCCCGACGCCTTCAAATCTTATATCTGACTCAGCCACAGCCATCTCAGGGAAGCTCAGAGGACCCTCACCAGCAGACGCAGTAATCCCAGCGGCCAAGGGCATGGGCCTAGTCCAGGGAGAGAATACGACCCAACCATACCAGCTTCCCGAGGGCAGAGGAACTACCCAGTCTCCCAAGGGCGCGGGCATGACCCAGCCATCTAGCTTCCTTTCTTCCTTCCAGCTGATTTGCACTCAGCCTTCTCCCCCTTTTCACTCACCTAACTCCAGTAGGAGTTCTCTCCCTGCCCAGGCCCCCTTGTCACCCCCGCCCCCCCCGGCCGCTGCCACAGAAGTTTTCACTGCCCCCCAACTTTTCTAACTTCTGTAGGACCCCGCCCCCCCCATGGCTCTGGCCCCCGCAGGGGCGTTACCCCGAGCTTCGATTCTCGCAGGAATCATCTCACTGCCCTGGCCTTAGCTTTTTATATTATGTCATTCCATAATGACATATAGTATAGCACTATTTATTTTTCTCTCTGTTTGATTTTATTTATATAAATTTATATCTATATGCACCCACGCATATAAATATGAATTTATACATAGTGCTGTCACTCTCACGCTCTGTTCCCGCAGGAACACCCCCAGAGCACCTATACCGCCCGTCACCCTCCAGTAAGAAGTCTTCACCTCCCCCTCATCTTTCCCGACTCTTACTGGAGCAGCTAAATAGCTCACCCAACCCCGAGCTGTGACACGAGTCATGTCACCGACCCTCCCCGGCCCTAGCTTTTATTTATGTTTATTTTTGTTTATTTCTCACACTTATCTTTTATTTTTAAATTTATTTATATATATGTATATATATATGCACCCACGCATATAAATATATATTTATATATAGTGCTGTCACCCTCAAGCTCTAACTCCCGCGGAGTTAATCCCGAGCACCGGACCCCCGCAGGGGTCATCGCCCAACTGCCATTTCCCCCTTCAGCTGGGGCTTCACCGACCATTCCTTTTCCCGACTCCAGCTGGAGATGGCACATACAGCTCTCTCTCCCGCAGGAGAGCCAAGAGCTTCGACTCTCGCAAGAGTCAGTAAAAACGCCCCCCCAAGGCCCTAGATTACCCCATTATATATTTATATATCTATATGTTTCATATAAATATATAATTATATATAGTGCTGCCACCTCCCAGCTCAATCTCCGCAAGGAGTGTTCCTCGAGCAAATTACTCCTTTGGAGTCCCCGCCCCCCCTGCCCCCCTTCACCCCCCTCTCCAGCCGGAGTCCTTCACTCCCCTTCCCTTGTAATGACTCCAGCAGGATTCCCGCCCACCCCATGGCTCTGACCCCCGCAGGGGTCTCCCCGAGTCTCTACTCCAGCAGGAGTATTCACAGCCCAAGCCAACTCTGCTCGGGTTCCCGCAGGAACCTGTTTCACCCTTTGCTCCAAAGGAGCCCTCTTTACCTTTTCTTTTTCAAATAACTATATCCAGCAGCCGGATATAGCATTTCAAGCCTTTTGGGGAGTTTCTTCGAATACACGGCTGCTGTCCCGAGCTTCATGCATTTGGGGAGCTCTCGAGAACCACCTGATCTCGTACTCCCCTCACATGCTCTATGGACCTGGCGGGAGCCCTGGGCTCAACTATCTCCGAGCTCAGGGTTCTCTCCCGGGACAGCATGCCAAACCTGCTTACAGCTGTCAAGCAATATCTAAGTGTGAACTCTTGAAGTGAAGTTTTTAAACTAATTTCGAGAGGAGCACGTGATATAATTGACAGCAGCTGGCCACCTATCTACACTCATTAGTTAGCCAATCAGATCTATCCTAACCCACTATAAGTAGCCTAGCTAGACATTACTCCCTTATCTTCGTTTTCCGAAGAAACCCCCCATCCACCCCTTTCTCCTCCTTTTCTCCTTTACAAAAAGGGGAGCTCTCGAGAACCACCTGATCTCGTACTCCCCTCACATGCTCTATGGACCTGGCGGGAGCCCTGGGCTCAACTATCTCCGAGCTCAGGGTTCTCTCCCGGGACAGCATGCCAAACCTGCTTACAGCTGTCAAGCAATATCTAAGTGTGAACTCTTGAAACTGGAGTATTAGACGCAAATAAGGAGTGAGGACTGGTTAGAGTGTTATGGAGTTTAATAACGCACGCCAAATGGACAGAAAAAATAATAGCAAAGTCCTACATGACGATAATAGTTTGCTTGCGGTGTTTATTTCAATAATGCCACTAATGTCTGCAGACTCCACATGTCTTAATTCCATTTCTGTGTAGTTCAGTGATGACTTTAGTCAGATTAAGGTGATCAAAAATGGCTGTTTGGAGCTTATGTAGGCCGACAGCTCAACATTCATGTTTAACTGAATAAGCAGTGAGTAAACACAAGCACATCTTATTGAACATCATTTATTTTCATCCCCAATTATCAGAGTAGAACAGTTCCTCAAGCAGTTTAAGATGCATTTTGGAAACAGGAGATGAGCCCCTGATCTAATGCGCCACCTGGCTTGAGAAACCTGCTCTCAAAGACTTACTTTAGTCATTATTCGGGTAGCACACATATTCTGAACGCCTTCAGCAGAATTCAAATGAACCATTTTAATCTAGATTAATCTAGATTCATTCCAAGATTAAAGTGAGATTTATCTTGATTAAAAAAAATTGTCTATGCCCACCTATAATTTATTTATTTATTTATATATATATATATATATATATATATATATATATATATATATATATATATATATATATATATATACACTGTATAAAAAACATTGATATTCATGGCACGAGATTAATTAAATACAAAGCTTAGTGAGATTTTAAGGTTAAACAGTGCATAAGCATAAGTAGCATAAGTTCAAGCAGAATTAAATGCAAACATTTTTTCATTAAAGTCCACATGAAATCAAGACTAACCAAATTGATTTTGTGAGCTCACATCGTTAATTCATCTGTGCATGTCATTAAGAACAAAGACATTGTTTGCTCTTCAAAGTTCAAATCTGAACATGCACTTCCTGTTTATTTTCAGTTAAATTCTCAGATTGGGCCTGTCTGAGGTATTGGGTGTGGCTAACACACGAAACCACGCCCCTCCAGCTGTCAGTTTTGACATCAAACAGAAATGGTGAGCAGGAGGACTCTGTTAGGCTGTAATAACTCCCCCCAAACCTTTTTGCCCATCTTTCAGAATGAAACACCTACTTTACTACATCCAATCAGCTTGCAGTAGAAAAAACAAGCCACGCCCAGTTTTCTCATTTACTATTCCGTTTCTCCAGGAACTGCATTACGATACTAAAAAAAAAATCTGCATGATTCTAGCTCATGCAGACTTTACCACAATAAAACATGACTCACGTTATTGACACTGACGATGACTCCTGTCGATGCACATCCTCTGCTGAGCTCCTCCACAGCCAGACAGTAGGCCAGATAATCCATTCCTGCTCCACCCAAACTCTCTGGCACCTCCACAGCCATCACACCCATCGCTCCCAGCTCCTGAACCTGCATCCATGAGGAAAAACACACATTATAAACACACAGTTCCGGTTCTCATGGCGGCACGGTGGCTCAGTGATTATCACTGTTGCTTCACAGCAAGAAGTTTGCTGATTCGAGTCCCGGCTAGATCTGTTGGCATGGATTTCCTCCGGGTGCTCCAGTTTCCCCCACAGTCCAAACACATATTGGACCTTTTTTGCCTTCAGAACTGCCTTAATTCTTCATGTCATAGATTCAACAAGCTGCTGGAAATATTCCCCAGAGATTTTGCTCCATATTGACATGATAGGATCACACAGTTGCTGCAGATTTGTCGGCTGCACATCCATGATGCCAATCTCCCGTTCCACCACATCCCAAAGCTGCTCTATTGGATTGAGCTCTGGTGACTGTGGAGGCCATTTGAGTACAGTGAACTCATCGTCATGTTCAAGAAACCAGTCTGAGATGATTGAGCTTTATGACATGCTGCGTTATCCTGCTGGAAGTAGCCATCAGAAGATGGAGACACTGTGCTCATAAAGGGATGGACATGGTCAGCAGCAATACTCAGGTAGGCTGTGGCGTTGATGCTAAATTGGTACTAATGGACACAAAGAAAAGCTCCCCCACACCATTACACCACCACCACCAGCCAGAACCGCTGATACAAGGCAGGATGATCCATGCTTTCATGTTGTTGAGGCCAAATTGTGAGCCGAGCATCTGAATGTGTCAGCAGAAATGGAGACTCATCAGAGCAGCAACGTTTCTCCAATCTTCTATTGTCCAGTTTTGGTGAGTCTGTGTGAATTGTAGCCTCAGTTTCCTGTTCTTAGCTGACAGGAGCGGCACCCGGTGTGCTCTTCTGCTGCTGTAGCCCATCCGCCTCAAGGTTGGCCGTGTTGTGTGTTCAGAGATGCTCTTCTGCAGAGCTCGGTTGTAACGAGTGCTTATTTGAGTTACTGTTGCCTTTCTATCAACTGGAACCAGTCTGGCCATTCTCCTCTGACCTCTGGCCTCATCAACAAGGCATTTGCGCCCACAGAACTGCCGCTCACTGGATATTTCTTCTTCTTCAGACCATGCTCTGTAAACCCTAGAGATGGTTGTGCGTGAAAATCCCAGTAGATCAGCAGTTTCTGAAATACTTAGAGCAGCCCTTCTGGCTGCAACAATCATGCCACGTTCAAAGTCTCTTAAATCCCCTTTCTTCCCCATTCTGATGCTCGCTTTGACCTGCAGCAGATCGTCTTGACCATGTCTACATGCCTAAATGCATTGAGCTGCTGCCATGTGATTGGCTGATTAAAAAATTGCATTAACAAGCAGTTGGACAGGTGTACCTAATAAAGTGGCCAGTGACTAGTAAAAAAAAAACTAGTAAAAAAAACTAAACATGTAATAAATAAAAAAAATGTAATGAAATAAAATAAATGCTGACTGTTTAAGATTACAAGCCTTCCTTGGCACAAAAAACATCCTAGATTATCATTTATCCTTACAGTTTATGCACATTTTTTCATGTTTATCCTACTCAGTTGTGTTTTTTCAAGTGCATTTTCAAAAATATGTTTTAATCTTAGTGTTTGTATTAAGCTTTTTTGCAATATTTGCCAAAATGCACATGAAAATAGGTATATGGAAACACAGCTAGCGGCGGTGGCTCTTTCACCTGTTTGGCTGGAAACCTGTGCTCTTTGTCCAGCAGTCCAGCGATTGGCGCGAGCTCCTTTTGTGCGTAATCTCGACACGTCTGCCTCATCATCTGATGCAGCTCCGGCAGCTCCGCCAGCTGGGTTAAACACCGAACACCTCGACCCAACGCCATCACCACTGCTCACACACACAGAAACAAGACAATATCAGCATGCTTATTTCTTCAAGTCGAGCTTTAGTGTAATGCCTCTACATTTATGCCTGGTCCTCTTAGTGGTCAAGTTTTAGACCAAACCTAAAGATGCACAAAAATATGACCCCCCTATTTAATGCTTTTTAAACAGGGAAACCCACGCCAACACGGGGAGAACATGCAAACTCCACACAGAAATGCCAAATGCCCCAGCTAGGACTAAAACCAACCAACTGCGCCACTGTGATGCTCTATTTGCATGTTGCTGTATTTAAATGTAACTATTAACTACTATTTTTATCTTCTGTGGGTTCTGCATAAAATATGATAATTCTAATAATTTAATCAGATGTATAAATCACCAAGGGGGTCCCCCTGTCATTGTCCCGCGATCCCCACTTTGGGAAGCACTGCTTTAAATGACAAAAAATATCTGAAAATGTGAAGAAATGCTAGCAAACCTTTATAGAAAGTAAGCAATATTAACATTTTACTCATGTCCACACCTAATATATCGATTAAATATTTATTATTTTATTAGTATTTATTTTTATTAGTATTTTTATCATCCATTAGTATTTATTACAAGTATTTATTTTTTATCATTTCTTAGTATTTATTTCATGTATTTATATTATTTATTTCATGTATTTATTATTTTGTTTATTATTTTATCATCTATAAGTATTTATTTCAAGTATTTATGATTTTTATTAGCATTTCTTAATTTTTTGTATTTATTTTAAGTATTTTTATTATTTATTAGTATTTTTAAGCATTTATTATTTTATTAGTATTTTTTATTATTTATTAGTATTTATTTCTAGTATTTATTATTTTTATTAGTATTTTATATTATTTATTAGTATTTATTTTAAGTATTTATCATTATTATTTTTATTAGTATATGTTTATTTATTTATCAGTATTTATTTCTAATATTTATTGTTTGTATTATTTATTAGTATTTATTTAAAGTATTTTTATTATTTATTAGTATTTTTTCAAGTATTTGATATTTTTATTAGTATGTTTTATTATTACTATTTATTTCAAGTATTTATTTATTTTTATTAGTATTTTTATTCTTTATTAGTATTTATTTTAACTCTTTATTATTTTTTATTTATTGATTAGTATTTATTTCAAGTACTTAATATTTTTATTATTTATTTCAAGTATATTATTTTTATTAGTCTTAGTTTCAAGTATTTATTATTTTTATTTGTATTTTTTATTATTTATTTCGAGTATTTATTTTTTTTTATTTTTTTCTTCAATCCACACCTAAGAAATCGATTAAATCTGTAAAAACCGAACATCTTCCAAAAAAATAAATCGCTGTTATTAGCGATCAGTAAATATTAAGTTTATGCGCATGCGCAGAACCAGCAGGGTGAACTAGGTAAAAGGTCACAGTGAGTTTGTTCACTGTAATACCAATAATATAACAAAAAAAAGCCTTCAGTTATAAAAATAAGTTTGTCAAATTCGTTATATAGAACAAATAAAAGTTCATAGCGCGTGTATTTTAATCTAAACCTCAATAGTTTCACTTTATTTCACCATGATGAGTGGTTTGTTTTGAATGAAGCGGTCAGCTGTGAGGGTCAAGATTAAACACACACATGATAATAAATAATCCACCCGAAACAACACGAGCAGCTCAGTCTATATTTCACCTCATTTAATCTCTCAGTGCACGAGTTTATGCCGAGAATCCGTCAAACTTTTTAATTAGCATTGCAGGATTTTTATGTCATTCTGTTGATTATTTGTCTGATATTGAACCCAACCCTAAACAGTATCATGCACAAATAAACATGTATGTTCTGTATTGATGTGCATTACATTTTCAACAACCGAAAAGTATTAGACAGTCGTGAATATATGTGTGCACTGTGCATTACATAATATAACGTGAATAATCATGCGCATTGGTCTGTTTAATGACGATCTGCAGATGCATTAAGCAAAGGTGGATCAGTGAGAGTCGCTGCTGGTCTGTGAATGCCACCGCTGTAAAATATACAGTAATAATCAGCAACACTACTGACCTCTCTGGGCTTTGAAAAGCGCCGCCATCTTGGCTCTTATGGGTTTAGTTTCGCAACAAGCAAACAGGAAGCGTCGTGCGAGCGCTCGTGCCATGTGATCGTGTCACGTTGACTTTTATTTTGGTTAACCCTTTAATGTGCACTATGATTTTTTTTACCCACATCTTGCGTTGAATTCTATTCCTGACACCACTGTTAACTTTTTATATTGCTATTTCAATGATAACCTATGGACAAAGAGGAAACTAGGTGGCTAATGCTTGAGTTAAATAATAATAAATAACAACAATATATACATGTGTTTTATACTTAAAATGAATATACGATTGTAAATACAGTTTGTTTTTAATATTTTTAGTTTTTGAGTTGTACATTAATTTGATATTAAGTAAATATTAGTTTCTATAGTTATACTTTTATAAATATGTATAAAACTTTGTGTTTACTGTCTATTTTTATTTGATATTTATTTTGTATTTTTTTAACTACCTCAAGTAGCAAAAATAATTTAGTAATATCAGGTATTTATAATTTTTATCAATTAGTATTAGTATTCTTTATTAGTATTATTTATTATTGTTTATTAGTATTTTTAATTATTTATTTCAAGTATTTATTTTTATTATTTTAATTATTTATTAGTATTTGTTTTCAGTTGTATGTTAGTATTTATTATTTTTGATTATTTATTAGTAATTATTTTTAAATTATATATTAGTATTTTTAATTATTTATTATTTTCTTAGTATTTATTTCAAGTATTTATTATTTAATAATTTATTTCAAGTATTTATTATTTTATTAGTATTTTATTATGTATAAGTATTTATTTCAAGTATATATTTTTAGTACTTTTATTGTTTATTTAAATAATGACTTTTTATTATTATTTTTATCATTTATTATTATTTATTTCAAGTATTTTTTGTCTAATGGTATTTTTCAAATATTTATTTTTATGAGTGTTTTTGTTATTTATTAGTTAAAGTATTTTTATTATTAGTATTATTGATCATTTATTAGTATTTTTCAAGTATTTATTATTTTTATAAGTATTTTTTATTCATTAGTATATATTTTAAGTATTTATTTTTAATTATTAGTATTTATTTCAAGTATTTATTATTAGTATTTTTATTATTTATTAAGATTTATTTCAAGTGTTTATTAATGTTAGTCATTTTTATTATTTATTAGTATTTATTATTAGTATGTTTTATTATTTATTAGTATTTATTTCAAGTATTTATTATTGTTATGTCATTTTTATTGTTTATTAGTATTTATTTTAAGTATTTATTATTTTTTATTAGTATTTTTATTATTTATCAGTATTTATTTTAAATATTTATTATTTTTTATTTAAAGTATTTATTATTTCATTAGTGTTTATTTTAAGTATGTTTTATTATATATTATTTAAGCATTTATTTTTAAGCTTACAGTAACTAAATGTTTACGTGACCAAAAAATTTTGAAAGAAACAACAGCACAAGTCAGCGTCTTTATTTTTCCAAAACATGTTTATTATTGGCATCATAAAAAGGCAGTGAGATGTTCCGGGACAATTTAAATTAACCTATTCTGTGGTGGGGGGAGGAGTCAGAGAAAAAAGGGGGCGGTACGGGGATAAAAAGCGCCATGAGAAGGCGAGGTGCTATGCTACAAGGGCTAAATTCACTGTTTAGCGGCGGTCATGTTGAAGCATCCGCGCTGGTGGAACTGCATGTCCCGCACACGGCGCACGGACTGGATCTGAGGCTGGAAGGCACAAAACTCGTTGTAGTGTCTGTAGTCGCCACACTCAAACAGATACTGGTATCCTCTGTAGCCGGGGTACTGGTATCCCACCCAACTGCAAACAAAGGAGGAGACGTGTAAATGATAGGACATCATGGTTATAGCTGCATTTTAAGGTCTAAATCTATTTGGGCTACAGTAGTAAAACATTAGCATTAGCATTGTGTGCAATTTTAAACAAAAGCTATAGCCTATTCAGTTTGTACATTTGGTGAGTTGTTTACTAGAGATTCACTCTGAATGGATCAATTTAATCAGTGAGTTGTTTGCTGGTGATTCACATTGGATGAATCATTTGAATCTGTTAGTAGTTTACTGCAGATTCACACTAAATTGATCCTTTGAATCAGTCAGAAGTTTAGTAAACAGATCATTTGAATCAGTGAGTTGTATACTGGAGATTCACTCTAAATGAATCATTTGAATCAGACAGAAGTTTACTGAACAGATCATTTAAATCGGTGAGTTGTTTAAAGAATCATTTGAATCAGTGAGTTGTATACTAGCGACTCACTCTGGTTGAATCAGCTGAATCAGTTAGTTGTTTACTGGAGATTCACTCTGAATGAATCATTTCAAACAGTTGATTACTGAAGATTCACATTGAATTGATCATTTGAATCAATCAGAAGTTTAGTGAACAGATCATTTGAATCAGTGAGTTGTTTACTAAAGACTAACTCTGAAAGGACCAATTGAATCAGTTAGTTGTATACTGGAGATTCACTCTAAATGAATCATTTGAATCAGTCAGAAGTTTACTAAACAGATCATTTGAATCTGTAAATTGTTCAAAGAATCATTTGAATCAGAGAGTTGTTTACTAGCGACTCAGTCTCAATTGATCATTTGAATCAGTAAGTTGATTACTGGATCACTCTGAATGAATCACTTGAATCAGTGAGTTGTTTAATATTTATGGTATATCATTGGTTGTTTGAGGTTGGGATTTGGCACTTACGCTCCACCGGGGACCCTCACGCTGCCCACTCTGTCGCAGAAACCGTGCGCCCACAGGGTTGGCACATCATCCTCCTGGATCTCCATCTTGTTGCCCTTGAAGTCGGAAAGCTCAAACAAGCAGATCTTGTGCTCCATGGGGTCCTGTGGGCATGAAGACAGGCGAATAAATTACAAACAATATAACAACAGTAAAATATGTGTTAGCTAACATTTAAAAAAACGCTATTTAGCCATGCTGGTTATCTAATGTGTGAATTAGTGAATCACTTACAGGACACTCTTTATTGGATCATTTGAATCAGTGAGTCATTTCAATGAGTTGTTTACATTAGGCTCACTTTAAATAAATAATTTGATTCAGTGAGTTGTTTACTGGAGAGTCACTCTATATGGATCATTTGAATCAATGAGTTGTTTACATGAGGCTCACTTTGAATGGATCATTTGAATCAATGATCTTTCTCTGTAGACTCACAATATGGATCATATGAATCAGTGAGATGTTTACAGTAGATTCATTATAACTGGATCATCTGAATTAGTGAGATGTTTACAGGAGACTCACTCTGAATAAATCATTTGAATCAGTGAGTTGTTTAATAGAAACTCACTCTGAACAGATCATTTGAATCTGTCTGATGTTAAATGAAGACTCACTCTGAATGGATCATTTGAATCAGTGAGTTGTTCACTGGAGACTCACTCTAATGGATCAAATAAATCAACAAGTTATTTACTGCAGACTCACTCAGAATTAATCATTTGAATAAGTGAGTTGCTTACAAGAGATTCACTCTGAATGAATCATTTGAAGCAGTTGTTCAAAGATTTGCACTGAACTGAGTCAGAAGTTTACTGAACAGATCATTTGAGTCAATGAGTTGCTTGCTATGGATTCACTCTAGTAAATACGGTGTTGATTTGTTTTTTACTTGGCTCTATTTCTGAAATATATAATTAAGTAAAACATGCATTAGTGATCACCAAGTGTAAAGCAGGATGAGTGTCATACCATGCGGATGGGTCTGAGGGACATGAGACAATCACTGCGGTAGCTGTTTGACCAGGTGTCCCAGCGAGGATACTCGCCCTTCTCCAGGATGAACATCTCACCACGGAAGTTAGTCTGCTCGAAGGCAACAAAGCTGAAGACGTGGACGGCAGAGAGAGATGCCAACCAGACAGCAACATGAGGAGGAGGAGGAGGAGGAGGAGGGGAAAAAGAGGAATGGAGAAATAACAGCATGAGTATAGTGGAATATGATCAAAATCATGACAACAAACATGTTTAAGCTACTCTAACTTATAGTAATAGGTCAATCAGGAGTTTTAAGCCTGTAATTGCTGTAAGTTGACTCTCAAAGGATCAATTTTATCAGTGAGTTGTAAATGGAGACTCACTCTGAACTGATCATTTGATTCAATGACTTATTTAATGGAGACTCACTCTGAATGGATCAATTGTATCAGTGAGTTGTTATTGGAGACTCTGAATGAATTATGTGAATCAGTGAATTGTTTAACAGAGACTTACTCTGAATGAATCATTTGAATCAGTGAGTTGTTTAGCAGATACTCAATCTGAATGGATCATTTTAATCTGTGAGTTGTTCAGCAGAGGCTCACTCTGATTGGATCATTTGAATCTGTGAGTTGTTATTGGAGACTCACTCTGAATGAATTATGTAAATCAGTGAATTGTTTAACAGAGACTCACTCAGACTGAATCATTTGAATCAGTGAGTTGTTTAACAGAGACTCACTCAGACTGGATCATTTGAATCAGTGAGTTGTTTAACAGAGACTCACTCTTAATGGATCATTTGAATCAGTGAGTTGTTATTGGAGACTCACTCTGAATGAATATTGTGAATCAGTGAATTGTTTTACAGAGACTCACTCAGACTGAATCATTTGAATCAGTGAGTTGTTTAACAGAGATTCACTCTGAATAAATCATTTAAATCAGTTAGTTGTTCAACAAAGGCTCACTCACTTACTCTGATCATTTGAATCTGCGAATCATTTACTAGTGACTCACTCTGAATGGATCATTTGAATGAGTCAGAAGTTTACTAGACTCCTGAATGCATCACTTATTTACAATGTGCCAACAGCTGTCTAGATTTAGCCAAGCCTAGCAATTACTTCAGTTTTATCTTGATGTTCTGAATCTAAAGCACTCTGCCAAGCTGTAAGCAGCCCTAATGCTTTTTCCTTTAGGTTTTAGATGAAATCCGGTGACTTACGGGCCGCACTCAACAATGATACTGCGGACTCTGTCCATTCCGCGCTCACAAACGTTCATGCACTCATTCTGGACCTCCATCATCCTGCCCTGGAAGTTCTCCTGGTCAAACAGGAAGATCTGCAGGAGAACAAGACCATGAGCATGAGCAGGTATACAACATCTTTCTGTGATTAATGTTTTTTTTATCAATTTATTCATGCATTGGATATAATTATGAACTGGATTATGCCACAAACCTAAAAAATAAAGTTCCAGTGGGTAAAATAAACCCTGTAGGACCATTTCAAAATATAAAGTACTTTTCGGGGGGATTTTTTAAGATTCCAGAACAATCATTTTGTGCTTTGGACTGATTATTATTGTGAAAAATGAATTTTGGTTTCCGAAATAACCTTAACCAAATCGCCAATAAAGTATGAACAATATATCTTAATCATTCAACAGAGGTTTAAACACATTTTAAAAACATAATAACTCATTTCTAATAATTATTTCTTGTATTTGCATGATGACAGCACATAATATTAGACTAGATATTCTTCAAGACACTAGTATTCAGCTTAAAGTGACATTTAAAGGCTTAACTAGGTTAATTAGGCAGGTTAGCTTACTTCTATCTAGCATGTTGACTACTTTAAAGTGAGTAAACTCATTGCCTTAAAATGATTTAGTTAAATTAACAATGTGCATAATCAGAAACGTTAAATCAACTTACTATTTCCAAGTAGCAACTGGTTTACACACTTTTAAGTAAAGACAGCTTATCAATTTTAAGGCGATGTGTTTAATAATTAAGTGCATTTTACAGTGCAAAACTAGATAATGCTTCTCGATTTAAGAGTTTGTGGATTGTTTGACTAGAAATCTGACTAAATGCTGAATAAGGAAAGCACATTTGCAGTGTATTTTGTAGATATTTTGTCTAGAAACAAGACTAAAGCACTAAGTAAGAAAAGCAGTGTATACTGTAGATATTTGGACGAGAAATTAGACTAAATATTAAATAAAAAGAACATGTTTTGGGGTGTATTTAATAGAAAATTGGATTAGAAACAAGACTAAAGCACTAAGTAAGAAAAGCAGTGTATACTGTAGATATTTGGACTAAAAATGCCACTAAATATTAAATAAAAAGTGTATTTCATAGATATTTGAACTAGAAACGAGGCTAAATGCTAAGTAAGTAAAGCACGTGTTGGAGTGTATTTCATAGATATTTGGTCTAGAAACAAGACTGGATGCTAAATAAGAAAAGCTGTGTATTTTGTAGATATTTAGACTAGAAATTAGATTAAATGCTAAATAAGACAAGCATTTGCAGTGTATTTAGTAGATATATGTGGACTAGAAACATGACTAAATGCTAAATAGGACAAGCATGTTTTGGAGTGTATTTAGTAGATATACGTGGACTAGAAACAAGACTAAATGCTAAATAAGAAAAGCAGTGTATTTAGTAGATATTTGGACTAGACTAAATGACTAAAACACCAAATGAGTAAGGCATGTTTTGCAGTGTATTTAGTAGATATTTGGGCTAGAAACAAGACTAAAACACTAATTAAGACAAGCATGTATTCCAGTGGATCTTGTCTGGTACTTACTTTGTAGTTACCCATGAATCCGGGGTCTCCGGTCTTGGAAGCCTTGCTGGTGGCAGCGGGGGCAGGAGCTCCCTTCTCCTTGGCATCGGTGCCCTGGTTGGTGGCGGATTTGGCGGTCTGAGACATGGTGAAGGGGTTCAAGAACGTCTGTGGGGGGAAAAACAAGCAAACTGGTGTATATCGTGCCGGGCTAGTGTTTGGGACAAGACTAGAATGGTAGGGGTTGATGTATTTGGATGGTCTCAGAATCTAAGCACTGAAGTTATTATAGTTTAGCATTTAAAATATATAAATAGTTTAATACTACACTTTAAAAAGGATTAGTTGACTTGGCTTAAAATAAGTGGGTAAACCTGTTGCCTTAAACATTTTAGGTAATTGAACTGTGCATAGTTACAAATATTAAGTTAAATCAGCTTAAAAGTAACAACTGGTTTACTCACTTTTAAGTAAAGACAGCTTGTCTAGTTAGAGGCAATGTGTTTTATAATTAAGTAACTAAGTGCATTTTACAATGCAAGACTAGTAAATGCTTCTTAATTTAAGAGTTTGTAGATATTTGGACTAGAAATGATGCTAAAACACTAAGTAAGAAAAGCAGCTTTTAATTTCAGTTTAGCTTTAGTTCAGTTAATTATTGGTTTTACTTTAACTTTTAGTTTGTGAACAGATTTGTATTTAGTTGTTATGTATTTATTTTTATTAAACTTTTAATTAAAAACGCTTAGTGCAAAACTAATAAAATAAGAGCGAACAAAACACTGAAGCCAAAGCCATGCAAATGCAACGTCAACAAATGAGAGAACAAATTTGCAAGATTTCAGACAAACTTCTTCATATATAAGATTATATGCAGTTAAACAAGCCAATTAATTGAGTTTTTGGCAAATTAAGAGAACGTTTGACTGTATAAGCGCCATCTACTGGTGTAACTTTAAACAGCAGCAGGTCAAATTTAGAAACTTACTATTTATTTTTTTCTAATAATTCTTTTAATTCAGTTATTTTCAATGAATGTTATTAGTTTTTCAATTGTAATTGTAATTTATTTAACTACATTATTATTTTTTTTGACAAATAGTTGTAGCTGTAGCTGAAATCCCCTTGCTGTGCGCTCTTACCTGCTTGAGTACAGCTGTGCTGGGAAGGCTGGCTCGCTCTGGCCTTCCTCACCACTGCCGCAGCTTTTATACGCTGGCAAGGGCAGCACAGCGGCGCGCGGCGGACAATAGAAACACGCCGTCATCAGAGTTCAGCCGTGCCGAAGCGCAGGGTCATCGCATCGCCCAGAAGGCCGTAAGCATTTTACTGTCAATGGAAAGCCCTGACGGCGGCACTTTCCCTCTCAGCCCGAGCTCTATGCTATAGGCTGTATACCTATGGCTAAGAGAGGTCTGTGTTCAGGTCAAAGGTCACGTGATGATAATCCGAGCAGAGGAGTCGCTCGCTGATACACTCCAGAGCAGAGTAGATTTCATACTGAAGTTAATAATGTAGCATGACATATATTAGATGGTGTATATATATATATATATATATATATATATATATATATATATATATATATATATATATATATATATATATATGGTAGCGTATTTAGATGGTATTTACTGATGCATTATTTATTATTATTATTATTATACTATATGCGGATGAAGTCAAAATTATTCGCCCCCTATATATTTTCCCAATTCCTGTTTAAGAGAAATAAACATATTTCTAATCATAATAGTTTTAATAATTGACCTCTAATAACTGATTTATTTTCTCTTTGTCATGATGACAGTAAATAATATTAGACTAAATATTCCTCAAGACACTAGTATTCAGCTTAAAGTGACATTTAAAGGCTTCACTAGGGTAATTAGGGTAAAGTTAGGGTAATTAGGCAAGTCATTGTATAACAGTGGTTTTTTTCTGGAGACTAATATTGCTTAAGGGGTTAATATTGATCTTAAAATGGGTTTAAAACAATTAAAAACTGCTTTTATTCTAACCAAAATAAAACAAATAAGACTTTCTCCAGAAGAACAAATATTATAGGGAATACAGTGAACAATTCCTGAGTCTGTTCAACATCATTTGGGAAACATTTGATAATGAAAAAACAATTCACAGGAGGGCGATCATTCTGACTTCAACTGTATATA
This sequence comes from Danio rerio, assembly GCF_052040795.2. NCBI lineage: Eukaryota > Metazoa > Chordata > Actinopteri > Cypriniformes > Danionidae > Danio > Danio rerio. Next base: position 47,946,934 of record NC_141030.1, read on the forward strand.
GTGTATCTATACATATCTCTATTTGGTGTTATGCGCTAGTATCATTGTGTTAAGGGTTGTTACATACTTGTGAAGCACAGGCCAGACCACACATCAGAATTAACTGCCCCAAGGGGATTCATAAAGTTTTAAACTAAACTAAACTAAGAACTCTATTAAGACGTATTAGTTATAAATCTTTCCTTTGTGCAACTATTAATTAGGTAATGCATTTTTTTAAATTAATTTAATTAAATAACAATAAGTCATATAAATATTTATATTATTCAACGTCTACTATTGTTTATGTTGTTTATTGTATAATAACAATGCCCACACTGAATCTGTGCATGCAGAATTCCTCAGATTTTCAGCCCATCATTAATTCTGTTTATTTACTTGAGTAAATGTGTTTAAATCTATATTTATTCAGTTTTTAAATTAAATACAGTATTATTATTGACTAATATGAAAATGTTCATATGATTTATTCACAATGCAGTTTGTACAGTAACATGTTCTGTCTTTTAGTAGCGATATTATAGGAGACACTTGCTTTGTTTACCAAATAAAGTGAATTTAATTGGATTTGCATTTTTAACATTAAATACAAGTTAAGAAAATATTATATTTTTTTATTTTACATGTTAAGGTTTTAGTTATGATACTCCTAAAATAATTCAGCAGAAATCCACAGATTTTTGTCAAAATTCTCAGCAGAAATAGCAAAAAACGTCTGCAGATTTCGTCTGGCCCTAGTAATAACTAATTATTAATATTGTGTAAAAATTACTCATTTAGCTGACACTTTTATCAAAAATGACTTACAAGTGATGATAAAGGAAGCACTTCAAATGACCAGAGTAGCAGTGTATAAATGCCAACTTTTATTTTATTAATTTCAATTCATTTGTTTTATTTTTGTGGATTATTATTTTATTTTTAAATATAAAATAATTTAATGTTTAATCATTTAATTTAATAGTTTATCATTTTTATTTCTTTGTGTTTTTATATTCTTTTATACATTATTTATTATGCATATTGTCCCATAATATATTTTGTGTATTTAATATTTGTGTGCAGTGTAATAAGTGTATTAATATTTATTTATTTTGTGTACTGCCATATTCTGTTCTATCTATCTATCTATCTATCTATCTATCTATCTATCTATCTATCTATCTATCTATCTATCTATCTATCTATCTATCTATCTATCTATCTATCTATCTATCTATCTATCATCTGTTGTTATTTATTGTTCTGTCCATATATCTATCATTATATGTATCTGTTTGTCAGTCTGTCTGCTGCCTTAAACACTGTATTATTTAGTTGGTTTATTTCTATCTATGTATCCTCACTGCCTGTCTTATATGCTTAATGGAAATGCGGCTTTAATAGGAAATATTGTATGCGGTATTACAGTTTTCCATAAGTCTAATTCGTATCTTTAGATGGAAACACAGCTGATAAGTTTTCCAACATTCTTCAAAATATATTCTTTTGTGGTCAACAGAGGAACACAACACACACTAATTTAGAACCACTTGAGGGTGAGTAAATCGTGAGGGCATTTTCGTTTGTGGGTGTACTGTCTCTTTAAATGTAGAGTAGCAGACGCAGAATGTGTGTGTTATGCAATAGGATCTGCAGGCGCTCTTTGAACCTGCGCTGTGAGAAATGTGAGACCTACAGCTAATAATCTCCTGAAATGAACACTGCAATAACCTGTAAGATCTGCACTGGATCTGCTGTGAGCCTCTGCTGAAGCTCTCAATCATTAGCAGTATTTAGGACCAGACAGAATCTGCGGACATTTTTTGCTATTTCTGCGCAGGATTTAGTAAAACATCTGCAGATTTTTGTATAAACTTAATATTCATTCATTCATTTTCTTGTCAGCTTAGTCCCTTTATTAATCCGGGGTCGCCACAGCGGAATGAACCGCCAACTTATCCAGCAAGTTTTTACGCAGCAGATGCCCTTCCAGCCGCAACCTATCTCTGGGACAATAAACTTAATATATGAAATAAAAAAAAAATAACTTTAACTTTTATTTATTGCTTACAATGCAAATCCAATCAGAACCACTTATTTGGCAAACAAAACATGTCTCTTATAAAATATCTCGACTAAAAGACAGAAAATATTACTTTACAAACTATTGTAAATAAATCAAATAAACATATTTAAATTAGTCAATAATATCACTGAAATTAATATAAAAACTGCGGATTAATAAATTATTTTGAACTTGTAGGTTAATCCATCATATAACAACTGCAGAGAGATCGCCTCCCGCGTCATTTAAATCACGTTTATGAGAGCGTTTTGGCCTCCCTGTAAAATGTTATGATAACTGAAGAAGTTGTGGTGGGACCTTAATGCTTTCTTTGGTTATTGATTAAAGGTGTTTTCAGTCACTGTTTGTTTCACCTGCATTAATGCATTTAGTGTAAAGCTGCACAGTTAAACACAGTTGATTATGCTACGTCATTTTGGTACAGTAGCTGCTCACAGAATTTGAAGGAGAAATTGCAAAAGGCACAAAATAAATTAGTGCAAATAATTTTAAAAATGCATCCTAGAGCACATTTGCACAACGAGTCTTTTAATAAATTAGGTATGTTAACTGTTAGTAATAGAGTGTGTTTTTTAAAACTGGGAATGGTGCGTAAAATGTTTTGGTGAACTAATTTCAAATGGTGAGGCAACAGCATTCATACAGTACTAGGGGTTGGGATTTTAATATTTGTTTATTTAAATTTAGAAGTTTAGTGGGGAAAATATGTTTTTATATACAAGTGCAATCATGTGGAACAAACTACCAAAATCAATCAAGGAAAAAAAAAGATTTGAGGCTGTTCAAAAAAGCTATCAAAAGATGGTTGTTTGATGGGGATAATTCGTTTGCATGGTGGACGAGGATGTTTTAATGTTTCTTTGAGTGTGAAAAGGTTTGCGGCTGGAAGGCCATTAGCTGTGTAGAACATGTGCTGGATAAGTTGACTGTTCGTACCGCTGTGGCGACTGTTTGTTTTATTCTTCATTAGTATTTTGAAGTCATACATTGTTTTTATCTAACAGAGGACCACAATGGAAATAAGCCCAGGACTTTATTGTGTTTTTATCCTCGACAGTTTTTTTTAACAAAGTGTATGGAATACTTTTTGTACAGTTTGTCTAAAATTTTTCAAATAAAATTCAATTCAATTCAATTCAATTCAAACATTACAAGATCGTGATCTCAATTCAAACCCGCGCAACATGAATGATAAATGATAGTGATTTGCATATGTTTATTAATCCTTTGTACTGTGCATTTAATTCTGTGTTTGAGATTCTGTTTTTACACCTTTTCAGTTAGTTACAATCAAATAAAGACAAAAGTTCTGCGAGATCAGTTTATATTCCAGATATAAACACTGATGTTTGGGGCGACGCAGTGGCGCAGTAGGTAGTGCTGTCGCCTCACAGCAAGAAGGCCGCTGGTTCGAGCCTCGGCTCAGTTGGCGTTTCAGTGGAGTTTGCATGTTCTCCCTGCCTTCGCGTGGGTTTCCTCTGGGTGCTCCGGTTTCCCCCATAGTCCAAAGACATGTGGTACAGGTGAATTGGGTAGGCTAAATTGTCCGTAGTGTATGAGTGTGTGTTTCCCAGAGATGGGTTGCGGCTGGAAGGGCTTGCCAGATAAGTTGGTGGTTCATTCCGCTGTGGTGACCCCGGATTAATAAAGGGACTAAGCCAACAAGAAAATTAGTGAATGAATGAACACTGATGTTTAAGGTGAAGATTAAAGGGCACATAGTTTACCCCTTTTTATGATTCAATATTAATATTATGGTTGTTCTGAGTGCGCCAGTTTAGGTTCAGTTCAACACACAGTTCAATGTTTTTATTATAATGTGTTTAAAAGTGTCATGTTGTGGGCGTGTACACAGTTTGCTGTTTTAGGGGTGTGTTGCTTCACATGAAAATTAGTCTCGGCTTCCCACCCTACATAACAAGGGGGCGGAGCCAAGAACTCCCCCACTCTGTGTTTGGCAAAAGACAGGCAGACAGAGAGAAGCAGCAGCATGGGTGAGAGCATCAGCATTCAGCCGTACATGTACGACTTGACACAGACCAAGCAGAGAGTACAAAATCATTTGTGTCTATGTATAGTTTTACAGCCAACTGTGTGCTAGTTTCAAGTGCCGAGCTTGTACACCGAGACTAATAACCACACACACTGAATTAACTTTGACTGAGGCACCGGATGCCGGACACGGCACACCAGACACTCTCAGTAGCACGGCAGAAACATGAAGTTTCCCGAATCATCGCGCCATGCATTCCAGAACCCCAAACACAGGCCTCCACCAGGGCAAACACAACGGCACCACAAGTCGGTGGCCACCGACCTAAAGCGCCGCCGCATGCACCCCGACAGACACCCCCACCTAGAACTCCGAAATGCATGGCACCACGCTTGCACTTAGCTAAGATCACAGGGATCTTCTGTGATGCGACTGGCTGAAGTTTAAGGTAGACGCAATGAAAAGTACACGTTTGCAAACCTACCAAAAGGTGCATACAATAATTCCGATTAAAGCGATAATGTGGAGAAAACTGATCTTGTGTTGAGTCCAATGAGCCTTACATCTAGAAAAATAGAGCAAGGGTGTTCCTTTAGTGATATAGCTTTGACTCACACGCTGAAAATGGCAGACGTAAGAAAACAAATAAGGATTAGGTGAAGCGCCTGTCAATTAATTTTGGTGGGCGGGGGGACCACACTCCTACGTCAAGTTGCAGTCGGTCTGAAAACTGCTCCAATTGGTCCACCGTTTTTATGTTGTTAAATTTTAAAAAAAGGACTGTGTGTGTGAAGCGGAGGCCAGCTAGTAGACCGGCGGGGTTACATGTGTTTATATCACCCCAATATGACTGTCTATACACTCTACTTACACACATGTCTGTACAAACAGCTTGAAAAGTAGATTTTTCACCATAGGTGCCCTTTAATATCATAGTTTAATGGAACTTTATGCTGGTGAATGCAATAGTATCTGGATGCAGCCTTTATGATGCAAGCTGAAATTGCATCATGATGCAATGTCAGACACAATGCACCTAATGGAGTGAGTGACGTCACTGTGATGGGTAGGGTTAGGGGTGGGGTAAGGCAAGCGCATAAAAAAGCATTGGATGCAGCTCAGATTGCACTGCACCAGGTCTGCATCCAGACCCCTCTCGGTGAATGTGTAACAATTACAATGTTTAACCAACAGGTGGCGACAAACAACCATTAAAATTATGCCACTGAATAGGTTTTCAAAAATGATCCACCCCTAATAAAACATGAAGTCTTATGTGTGAATTGTTGAAACATTCCAGGTTTGGTGCATTTCTCACAACACTAGTGCATTTCTCAAAACAATTAGTACAAACGGCAAAACCTAGTTGATAACCTGCAAAAGCGTGTCACATGCTCAATATGGAGAGCTCATTCCTCAAAAGCAAGTACTGATGTCAATGAAAGCGTCAGTGTCATCAAGATTGGCCTGTTTTCATCATGACAGTTTAAAAGTCAGATTTTGGTGACACTTCCTGAAAATGCTCAAGACAGCACTGTATATTATTTGCACAGCTATTTGAAGACTACAGTAAAGTTAGACATCACTGCATTTAGTGAGGTATCTGAATACAAGACACTGAATATGTATGTTTCACATGTTTACTGAATTTGCTCTTTGCAATGCTAATGTATTCACAGCAATGTGCAGAAAAATAAACACCCTTATTTACAACAAACATTCTCTTGCTTTGGGTAGAGCTGTGCACAACTGTAACCTGCTGGAACTGAACCTACAGCATACACAGATCTGTAAATCATTCATCAAGTTGTTCAGTTTAGAAAACATTTTCAGGAAAAAAAAAACATTATTGTTTTTATTTGCTCGACAAATTTTGACAAGTAGTTTTTGTATGCACAAACTTTAAAGTTTTGTATGTAATGACTCGAGTATTGAAATGAGGACTGTTAGTTTTATATAGAGTGACTATTCAGCATTTACAAGTTTATTTAATTTTGACTGACATGACATAGGCGAATGATAATGGTATAAACAGCAGAGTTGAATGAAAGCAATTGATGCATGTCCAAAAGCATTTGCAATTTGTTGGAAGGAATTAAAAACTGCTATGATACAAATGACTAATTGTTTAGATAAATGCATTAACTGTTGTGAGAAATGCAGCAAAGCCACTGAGAACAACTGTAATTGAAAACAAATATGATCTGTTGTACAAGAGGTTACATATCTGTATTTAGCATTATCAGCAACAGTAGCAAAGATTGTTTTTCCTATTTAATAGTTAAATTTTTTTAGCTGGTTCTTTATTGATTTATTCAAATTACAGCTTCTAAGTTCTGTATTTGTTTAAAGCAGTGGTGTTTGCAGTAATATTTTTGTATAAATGGAAAGCAAATGACAGTTGTCACCTCCCTTTTTTGCTGATTCAAAAAATGACTCGATCCGTGACTCAAAACTATAGTGTGATACGAACCGTGAGATTTGTGAACCGTTACACCACTACTGTTGATATTGTCATATTTAATGATATTGTTACATTCACAAATTTTGTGAAGTCATATAGCTCTGGAGTCTGGATTACTTGAAATAGCGACTACAAGTCTCTTTGTCATCTTGACAAGACAAACGCTGCTTTCACCTCGACTGAAATCTCTCCTCTTCTTTCAATTTAATCGGACAATGAAAGAGATGAGACGTGCTTATATAGCATGCTTTTTCTGCAGAGACGTGACTTTTTTCAATTGCAAGTGCAGAGAGCAACGGCAAAAACACAACAGACGGTTAAAACTTGAGCCGTGTCCTGCACATGAGCTAGAGTGTGATCAAGCCTTTAGAAAACCATTAAGCACAGTTTATTTCACTTCATACCATTCTGTGCTTGTAATTTGCTTATTTTAATCTATGCAGATGAACTGCAAATCATTACAGTTATTTTACAATAATTAACTATTTCCAAACACAGCTATTGATGTCATCTGGTGTATTAATATTCATAACACATTTACTGTTGAAGACAAAATTATTCACCCTCCTGTGAAATATTAATTCCTTTTTAAATAACACCCAAGTGCTGTTTAATAGAGCAAGGAAAATTTGCACAGTATTTACTAATATATCTTTCTTCTGGAGAAAGCCTTTTAGTTCGGCTGGAATATAAAATACATCTTAAAAAAAACATGTAAAATTAGCTACGGTCAATATTATAAGCCCATTCAAGATTTTTTTAATTGGCTACAGAACAAACCACTGCTTTCCAATGACTTGCCTAATTAACCTACTGTGCATGTTAATCTAATTAATCTAGTTAAGCCTTTAAATTGCGCTTTAAGCTGAATATCCTGCAAAATAACTAGTAAAGTGTTATGCTCTGGCATCATGACAAAGACAAAAGAAATTAGATATTAAAAATACTGTTTAGAAATGTGTTTAAAAAAGCATTTGTTAAATATATGGGGAAAAATCCCAGAAGTAGTAAAGGAATAATGTTATCTTTAACTTTATATCGCAGAAAAACTAAATATTGTGATTTTTTTTTTCAATTCATGCAGCCCTAATGAACATGCTAATAAAGGAAGCTCAGATATTCAGTCTGGCCGTAAGCAACAGTGCAGTAAATGCATAATCCAGATCATCAAACATTAATTATATTAAGTAAATTAATGCATTCTGATTCATATTTTCATTACCTTGTAGATTTGAATACAAAAAGTGAAAACATTTGCATGCATTTAACATGTATTGATCCTCTTCTGATATTATTAAATAGATCAGGGGTTCCCAAATCAGTTTTTTTATTTTATTGATTTTCTCGGGTAATTATCTATGACCTAAATGAAAGCCTGTGATTACATTTAATTACATCATTTAATTGCAGCTGAATTTCACAATTTTCAAAATATAACATTGTAGTTTGTATTCTAATGGTATGGCTTCCGCTACATTCATTCTTCCATGGCGGGTCGCCAGGACAAAGTTCATCCTGCCACGGCTACATAACAGCTTCTCATTCAAAACATTTTATTTTTTAATAGCGGGTAATCACATCTCTTCATAGCATTCGTTTAGGTCATCAGCTCTTATCAAGGAGGGAGTTGTCGAGATCTACCTGAGGCTCAAGGCTCCCCTCTCGCCCTGCAAATGGGAGGGAGCCCAGGACTCAAGGGCCTTTTGAGCTCAGGGCTCTCTCCCGTGACAGCATGCCAAACTTGCTTATAATCAATCATCAGCTAAGTGTGAACTCTTGAAAATGCAATTAAATCCTAATCTAATCATGACAAACTTTATATTGCTGGAAAGGCCTCACATTTGTGAATACATATTTACCTCCTTTTCTTTCTTTCTTTTTTACATAAGAAGAGTATTAGATTAAAACTTATTTACTGTCACCCTACAATCTGTGGAACCATGATTACACTAAAAAAATTACAATATTGTAGTCTTAAAAAAGCAATCATGACAAATTATATTTCATATTTTATATATCATTATATTTTAAAATCATTAAAAAGCTTAAAAAATTCTAGTTTCCATATCTGGTGGCAGATTTTTGATTTTGAGAGATATTAATGAGCATCAGATATTTATTAAACTTAATCTCATCAGACTTTTAAAGCATTAATGTTCCACTGCAATAATACACGTGTCAACTTTTTGGATTCTAAATTAAAGTCAAATATCACTAAATTACCAATACAATTTTAGAATTTGACGTCTACTTTACTAATATGACCAAAAGTATTTAAAAAAAATATTGTTCATATCCCTTATAACTAGCACTTATGTGGTCACCAATGTAAACCAAATGCCACCTGGTGGTCATGTCTGGTACTGTACACAAACAAAATGCTACTGAAAGATAATTTTTTGGTGAGATCAACTTTAAATTTTGAATAACTAGTTTAGACATTTGACTGATTTTAGGTTAAAACTGATTTTGCACAAATGACATATTTAATAATATGTAATACAATATACATTTACTGTGTTATTATTGTCATGAAACATAATTGCACATACATATTTTTTATTTACCTTTTTTAAAGGTTTTCACTTCAGCTACAATCTGACAGATATCTTATTTAAAAGGAGACCAAGCATGAATCTATGCAGCAAAACATTGAAGATTGACAATCATTTTTAAGTTGAACATGTCATATGTTTAAAAAGAGGACAGCGTTAATATAGACGGAGAAAAGATCAATTAAAAAGTGATACGAATATTTCAGATATTGACTGTACATGCATGAGATCTTCCTCCCTATAGATGTGCATTGAGCTCAGGACTGTACATGTGTGTTCGTCTGTGGATGTAGAAGCTGATGGTGTGGCTTTTGCACTTCTCCTGTCTGTATACATTTAACTAAATGATAACACTACCTAACAAAAGTGCAACAAATAACTCGACTTCTAGTTTATTATTTTGAAAAGTATCTGAAGGTGGATTTTTCTGATAAATCGTGTTGATCTGCATCCCAATCATCACAAATACTACAGAAGTCCTACTGGAACCAGCATGGAGCCAAGATTCTCATATAAATCAGTCAAGTTTGGTGAAGGAGACATCATGGTTTGGGGTTGTATTCAGTATGGGGGTGTGTGAGAGATCTGCAACATCAACAGCCTGAGGTATCAAGACATCTGTGCTGCCCATTACCTTACAAACCACAGGAGAGGGACAATTCTCCAGCAGGATAGCGCTCCTCATACTTCAGCCTCCACATCAAAGCTCCTGAAAGCAAAGCTGCTCTAGGATTGGCCAGCCCAGTCACCAGACATGAACATTATTGAGCAAGTCTGGGGTAAGATGAAGGAGGAGGCATTGAAGATGAACACAAAGAGTCTTGATGAACTCTGGGAGTCCTGCAAGAACGCTTTCTTCGCCATTCCAGATGACTTTATTAATCAGTGATTTGAGTTTGAGCCTCAGCTGGGTCAGGTGGCATTTCTATGTGGAGTTTGCTTGTTCTCCCCCCGTTCATGTGGGTTTCCTCCGGGTGCTCTGGTTTCCCCCACAGTCCAAAGAGATGCAGTAGGTGAATTGGGTAGGCTAAATTGTCTGCAGTGTATGTGTGTGAATGAATGCGAATGGATGTTTCCCAGTGATGGGTTGCAGCTGGAAGGGCATCCGCTGCGTAAAAAAAAACGTGCTGGATAAGTTGGCGGTTCATTCCGCTGTGGCGACCCCAGATTAATAAAGGGACTAAGCTGAAAAGAAAATGAATGAATGCACTTAATAAGTTCATTTGAACTTTTTAAAGTTCAGCTACAATCTGAAAAGGGTCTTCTTTAAAATGAGACCAAGCATGAATCTATGCAGCAAAACGTTGAAGATTGACTGTCATTTTCAAGTTGAACACGTCATATGTTTAAAAACATTACAGTTTTAGCATAGTTTAACCCTTGTGTGTGCTGTTGGGGATGTTTTCATCCACTCTTGGGTGATTTTGAGTCTTAATTTGGCCATAACTTTCTCTGTGAAATGCAAATGGACTATTTTTTTTGGTGACAAATCTTATTTTGACATATTTTGGGTAAATGTTTTGGCATTTTTTAAAAACTTGACATTTTGAAATCGCAAATTCCACCTCAACTGAGAAAACCAGCAACAATCAAGAACACATGATGATCTGCCGTCATGGCTTTGCAATCAATAAATGTGATTATAATGGAAGTCAATGAGGCAAAAACCGCACCAACATAACCAAAGGGGAGTCAATGTGAACAGCACACAAGGGTTAAAGTTAAAAAGAGATGAGAATCTTTCAGATAATGACTGTAGATGTTCCTCCCTATAGACTGTACATGTGTGTCCGGCTGTGGATGTAGAAGCTGATAGTGTGGCGTTTGCACTTCTCCAGTCTGTATACATTTAACCCCTGCTTTGTGCATGGGACAATGGCAGACTCCTCCCTCGCTGCTGACCCGGGGCTTTTGCTGGGCCCTTTGCCAGGGGAGGCTTTAAAAGGGACCATGCACATGCCCAGCTTTCACTCTCACATCAGGACGTCCCAAGGGCATCGAAGCGAGGTGAGTTCTGCTCCGCTACGGCCCCCGTTTCTGTCCCCAAAAAACCTCCCTCATTTATTCATACTGACACCGAGAAGCCTTTGCGTTTGGTCTGATAATGTGAGAACGGCTCCGAAAAGTTTGCACATGCTCAAACTGAGGATTTTTGTAGTGTTCATGTTGCTTTTTAGAGATGTACAGATCGGCTTGTTAATTTATTATTGATATTAGTTACGTTTTTAATGTGAGTTTTTAATATTTTGATAGTAGTTGTGTTTATTTTGAGTTTTGTTTTATTTTGATTGCAGTTATGGTTTAATTTGAGTTTTTTTTTATTTTTATTGCAGTTATGTGTTTAATTTGAGTTTTTTTTATTATTTTGATAGTAGTTATGGTTTAATTTTTTTAATCTTTTTTTTTTTGATTGCAGTTATGTGTTTAATTTGAATTTTTTAAAAATTATTTTCATAGTAGTTATGGTTTAATTTGAGTTTTTTTATAGTAGTTATGTGTTTAATTTGAGATTTTTTTATTATTTTAATAGTAGTTATGTGTTTAATTTGAGATTTTTTTATTATTTTAATAGTAGTTATGAGTTTAATTTGAGATTTTAAATTATTTTATTAGGTTTTATGTGTTTAATTTGAGTTTTTTTTGCTTTTCTTCAAGCAGACGAGATGACTCACCACTGCACCAAGTTTTCTGGCCATTGGAAGGTATGTATGACAGGCATAAAGAGATGCATAAGATCTGAAAGACGTAAATGCTGTCATCTGCAAGGTTTTGCTTGTATTTGATTAGTATAATTTGCATTTTTAAATCGATTAATTTTGCATGATTTTAAGGTTTATTGTGAGCCTTTCTTTATTTTGCTTTTGTGTTGGATTAAATTGGTGGTGTTTTTGTTTGCATTACATTAACATTTGCATTTTTAGGAATGATTAAGGTTTAATGTGAGCATTTTTGAATAATGTTGTTTGCATAAAATTAAAGTTTTAGCATTTGATTTCTTTGCATGAAACGATTTATTTATCTTCTTGTTGTTTTTTGCAAATTGCTATTATGAAATCACACTTAAAATGGTTGTATTTTGCATGAAATTAAGGTTAATTGTAATATTTGTTGAATTTTCTTTTGAATTTGAGATTTTTTTGCATGAAATTAACATTTGCTGTGTTTTGCTTTCTCCATCGTGCGTGTGTTTTTGCATTAAGATGTTAAGTTAAGATGTAGTGTCACCTTTTTTGCAATGTTTTTTTTTTGCATGAAATTAACATTTAATGTGATCTTTTTTGGATCTTTCACATAATTAATTTGATTTATTTGCATGAAATTACTAATTTATTTTTTACAATTTGTATTATGAAATCACACCAAAAAAGTACTCTTTTGCATTAGATTAAAATGTTTCTTTTGGATAAAATTGTATTTGCATGAAATTAACAATTTGTCTGATGCTTTTTCGCAGTTTTGCTTTCTCCAGCATGCATGTGTTTTTGCATGAAGATAAGATGTAGTGAGATTTTTTTTTTTGCATAAACTTTTTTGCCGTTTTGCTTTTTGAGTACGAAATTAAGGTTTAATGTGAGCATTTTTGTTATTTAGCATAAAATTATAGTTTCAACTGACTCTTTTTGCATTAAATTAAGTTTTAATGTGATCCTTTTCGCATCTTTCACATAAAATTAGAATTCATTTTTTTTGCAAATTTCTATTTTGAAATCACATTTAAAATTTTTCATATTTTGCATGAAATTAAGTTTAATTGTAATATTTGTAATTTTTACTTGACTGTAAAATTAACATTTGGCGTGACTTTTTTTGCAGCTTTGCTTTCTCCATCATGCGTGTTTTTGTATGAAATTGACATTTGCATCTTGCTTTTTTGTAGAAAATTAAGATTTAATGTGAGCAGTTTTTAATTGTGTTGTTTGCATAAAATTAAGGTTTAATTTTATAACAAAAACTGACTTTTATGCATTACATTAGATCTTTCTTAGATCTTTTACATGAAATTAAGATTCATTTGATTTCTTTGCATGCAATTATTGATTTATTTATTTTAAAAAGTAATATTTTGCAAAAAAAAAGTAATCTTTTACATGAGATTTAAGTTTATTGTATGATTTTAAATTTTTATTTGCATAAAAATTAACATATTGTGGCATTTTTTGCAGTTTTGCTTTCTCCAGCATGCGTGTGTTTTTGCATGAAGTTCAAATTTTGTGTCGTCCTTTTTGCTTTGCTTTTCGCATAAATTTAACATTGTGTATTTTTTTCTTTTCTAATTTGTACTTTTTAAAAAGCTTTTTGAGCTGACATTTTTTGCATAAAATGAATTTATATTTAAATTCTTTGCATATTTTACATTTTCTTGCATAAAATTAAGATTTCTACATGATATCAACGATCCATGTGACTTTTTTGTATTATATATATATATAATATTAATAATAATTTTTTAAATAATTTTTGTTAATAATTAATAATATTTTTTTGCATTAATTTCAGAATTAATGTTTTATTTTGGAGCGTTTATTATGCATTTATTTTTTATTAGGTTTTTTTTTTTTTTTGCATGAAATTAATCTTTCTTGTGCAATTGCTTTATATTTTTTAGCATGAAATCAAATTTTCATGAGACCTTAATTCACCCATGCAGGTCACTTAAGTTTACTATTTATGTACAAAGACAGTTAAAATGTAATGTTAATGTGCTTATCTGTGAACTGATTAGTTACGCTGTTATTTTAGTATACTTTAAAAACTGATTATAGGAACTGATCAGTCACAGTGTTTTTTGAGTATACTGTATAAAGTGATTGTAAGCCTTTGTTGTTTCGGAAAACACTGCTGCCGTTTTTCTACTTCAGAATATAGGACTGCAATTATTGAGCTAATTAAGTAAAGTTTGTTTTACTAAAATTAAAAACAGATGCTTTTATCCATCTTTTTTTAATATAAGAGATAGAGCCAAATTTTTAACGAGACTTCTGGTATCATTATTTTTAGCTGTACAAGACCACTCCTTTGGCTTAAAATTGTTAACAAATATTTATTGTATATTCTAAAAATATGTGGCAAGCAGAATGCGATCAGTGCCCAAATATTAAAACCCAGCCATTAGTAGGAAGAAAGTGAATTTGTTCTTTTGATTTAAGCTATAAGGTCATTTATACAAGATGTCTTATAGGAGGCACTAGATTTACTGGAGACACTAGATTTTACATTTAACTTGGATACTCCAAAACAGTCCAATAAAAAATTCCAGTCCAAAATAAAAAATTAAGGATTAATGTGATTTTTTGTGTGTGTGTGCATCTTGTACGTAAAAATGAAGGTTTTGCATTACATTATGGATTAGATTTTTGCATGAAATTAGGATATTTTTTCATTTACAATATTTATTTAGGTCTTTACAAGTCACACTGTTAAAAAACATATTTGGCATGAAATTTAAGTTATTTGTGAGATTTTTACTTTACTTTTCTTAAAGATTAAATTAGGGCTTTATTTGACTTTCCTATGAAGTTAATATTGTCTTAACTTCACGACTTTCCCTTGAAGATAAGATTTAGCATGGACTTTTTTGCATGAAATTAACATTTAGTGTGACTTTAGCCAAGTTTGGTCTGTTTTTGCCATGAAACAGCCATTGAAGCTGATGTGGCAGTAAGCTCAAAACTCTCAATAACAATTCTTCCTACATTAAGTTAACTCATTATAGGACACTAATTACAATACTCAATGGAAATTCCCCTGGAGGGTTATTAGTGGTTATTACAAGACACCCAAACAGGGGTGTCCAACACAATTTACCTCCAACAAACCTGCCTGGAAATTTCTAGTATACCTAAAAATAGCTTGATTAGCTGGTTTAGGTGTGTTTTATTGAGGTTGGAACTAAAATATGCAGGACACCGGCCCTTAATAATCAACGTCAATGAAGTTACCATATATGGTTCTTCTTCATCCAATAAAGGGTTAATGAGTTGTTATAAATGTGAACACAGGGATTCGCATTGCTAATTGTTTATAATTTGTAGGCTACTTAGTGTACATCCCGTGTGTGCCCACATGAAAAACATACTATAGTAAATATAGTAAATACTGTTTTTGAGCCATACTATAGTAAAGTGTATTATACTAATTAACTATTGTTCAGTTAATACTTAATTATTTATTAACTGTAGTGAGCTGATAAACCGTAATAAATTCTGTAGTTTACTTTAGTTTTTACTACAGTAAACTGTGGTGTGTTGTAATATAATATATCGTATAGTTGTAAAAAATGACAGTATTGTGTCATTTGTTTATATTATTATAGTTGTTGGTTACCATAGCAACTATAGAATCGTCACAACAGATTTATTTTTTATATTACTATAGTTGTTGTTACCATAGCAACTGTAGAATCGCCACAACAGATTTATTTTTTATATTACTATAGTTGTTGTTACCATAGCAACTGTAGAATCGCCACAACAGATTTATTTTTTATATTACTATAGTTGTTGTTACCATAGCAACTGTAGAATCGCCACAACAGATTTATTTTTTATATTACTATAGTTGTTGTTTTCCCATAGCGACTATAGAATCACCACAATCTATTTATTTGCTTATATTAATATAGTTATTGGTTACCATAGCAACTATGGAATCACAACAGTTTTATTTGCTAACATTACTGTAGTTTTTGTGTTACCATAGCAACTGCAGAATCACCACAAAAGATTCATTTGTTTACATTACTATAGTTGTTTTGTTTCTATAGCGACTATAGAATCACCACAACCGATTTATTTGCTCACATTACTATAGTTGTTGTTACCATAGCAACTGTAGAATCGCCACAACAGATTTATTTTTTATATTACTATAGTTGTTGCTTTCCCATAGCGACTATAGAATCACCACGATTTATTTATTTGCTTATATTAATATAGTTATTGGTTACCATAGCAACTATGGAATCACAACAGTTTTATTTGCTAACATTACTGTAGTTTTTGTGTTACCATAGCAACTGCAGAATCACCACAAAAGATTCATTTGTTTACATTACTATAGTTGTTGTGTTTCTATAGCGACTATAGAATCACCACAACCGATTTATTTGCTCACATTACTATAGTTGTTGTGTTACCATAGCAACTGCAGAATCACCACAACAGATTAACTCAAGTACTTTAATATAGTATGGTTCTAAAACAGTGTATATTTAATAAACATTACTGTAGTATTTTTTCACCTGTGTGTCTGTTCTCCAGCATGCACAAGTTTGACTTTGCGCTTGAAATCTTTAAAGGTGCCCAACCTCTGTCTTCCAGATCATCGTGTATGATGAGGAGTGCTTCCAGGGCCGTCATCATGAGTTCACCTCCGAGTGCTGCAACGTGATGGAGTTCGGCTTTGAGAGCGTGCGTTCACTGAGGGTGGAGAGTGGAGCGTGAGTCTTTACACTAGCCATTTAAACACTTTAACTCCATTACGAAGTCAAAATTATTCACCCTCCAATTATTATTTTTTCTCTTTATCAAATATTTCCCAAATTATAATAAACAGATTCTGGAATTTTTCAGTTTTTCCTCTAATATATTTATATATTTTTTTGTAGAAAGTCTTACTTGTTTTATTTAAGCTAGAAGAAAAGTAGTTTTTAATTTTTTAAAACCCATTTTGAGGTCAATATTATTAGCCCCTTTAAGCAAGATTTGTTATGTATTGTCTCCAGAAGAAACCACTGTTATACAATGACTTGCCTAATTACCCTAACTTTACCCTAATTACCCTAGTGAAGCCTTTAAATGTCACTTTAAGCTGAATACTAGTGTCTTGAAGAATATCTAGTCTAATTTTATGTGGTCATCATGACAAAGAGAAAGGAAAACAGTTATTAGAGATGAGTTATTAACACTATTTTGATTAGAAATGTGCTGAAGAAAATCTCTATTGAACAGAAATTGGGTGACAAAATATCCAAGAGGACAAAATATCCAGCTATAATTAGGTTAATTTAGATCAAACTATAGTGTAATTTGACTTTACTTTAAGAATATATGTATTTGCAAACACCTATTTTAGGAGAAAAGTGTCTTGTGAATACCTACGATGTCAATCGGTGCTGTAGATCAGCCGGTTAGACTGTTGAAGGATTTTCCCGCACAAATTGATTGGCGCGATTATGCGTTCACAATGGTATGATCCGTTATAGGGGTGGTCAAATGTATATTTATAGTATCTATTATTGTAAATATAATTAGTATTATTTAAAATACAGATGAAAAACACTTCTTCGTATTATTAAATAACTGATCTGTTTACATTTTGTTTTGATGTCCTTCTGGGGTGGATTAAGCTTTAATTAGCACGGTTATTAATCCCCCCTGTAATTCGCACCATGATCATATCCCAGACAGTGCTTAAGTGCCAGAAGTTAAACACGAACATTTAATTCTTTGTTTTTTCAGTCACTAATCCTAAATATGAGCAATGGTAGCGGTGATTCTTGGCTTTGTGTAACAACCGTGTCCTTATTCTGTGTGGCATTCATTTATATGACCTTAATTTGATCAGGCAGGTCACTTAGGAAAATGTTTTGATGTTGGGAGGATGAGGTCGGGCTGAAATGAAACGCTAATGTGCTCTAGCCAAGAATTCGTTTTGAAGAAAAAGATTATTGAAGTGTGATTTACAAGAGCAAATTAATTCAGTCTTTCTACTTCACATTAACTGTAAGGCATGGAGTTACTTTTATTATTATTTTTCTTTATTTTGTAGCTAAGGAAAATGTTTTATTTATTTTAAGCATGTTTTAATATAATATTTATAATTTGTTTTATTATTTTACTTAATAAATAACATCTAATCATGCTATTCTGTAAAATATTCTTTAAAGTAGTCAATAAACAGACTATTGGAGAAAAATATTAGGTTTAATTTAATATTTCTTTATAATTATTTAATTTCCTGGGGTAAATGTTTCTAATATATATATATCTTATTTACACTATTATAGTATTATGTTAATATTTTAGATAAGCTTTCACAGTTTTTAGTTGTTGGTTTATTATTTTTAGATTAAATTTATCCCATTATGTTTTTGTCATTTTTATGTTTATTTCATTTTTTGACATTTGATATTATATTTTATTTATTATTATTTATTTCACTTAATTTTATTCACACCATTCATGCTTTATATTTTCTTGGTAAATAAGATTTTATTTTAGCTTTATTTTGAATCAGTATTGAATAAAATAATAATAAATAATAAACAAATAAAGAATATGAATAACAGTAAATAAATATTTAAATAAATACATGTAAAATATATTTAAATATAAATTAATTAAGATAAATTTTAAATAAAATTACAAATAAATAAAAACACACTGTTTAAAACTGCTTTTTAGTAACTTTCTTGGACATAAAATCAGAAATGTACTAAGAAAAGGTTGTTTCTGTGTAGTTTATTGTTGAGTTATTGCACAGATGTTTAACCGCTGTGTGTTTCTCCACAGGTGGGTCGGTTATGAGCACGCTTCTTACCAGGGTCATCAGTTTGTGCTGGAGCGTGGAGAATATCCTCAGTGCGACTCCTTTGGAGGAAGCAATGCTTACCACATCGAGAGAATGACCTCCTTTAGACCAATCTCCTGCGCCGTAAGTCCAGCTCAGCCAATCACAACACACATAAACTCACACAATAACTGCTATCAATGGGTTTTGGGCATTGCTTTGATCAGATCAGAGTGAATATTAAAATGTATTTCTATATAGATCTAGCTGATTTTAAATGTACAATGCAAAGTAAACATGACAGTGTTGTGAGAATGGAGTGGTTGAGGGTTATTGCACACATCGTTAAGTGTAATTAGTAACAAAGTTAGTTGGTTAACTTTATTTGTCGCCGTAGGGAATTTTATTTGCAGCATACACCCACATTTGGTGATTTTACATTAAGCATTTATATAAATAGATCAATTTTATAGAAATAAAGTAACTTGTTCATGTAATTAAATTACTTTTCTGCTAAAAAAAGATTGTCTTCTTATTTTCAGGTCATTTAATTGCAGTTACTTATAACTTGCTTGCCTTAAATACTGTGAAGAAATGTACCAGTTCTGATTAAATCAATTCAGAGAGGCAGAATAACTGTATTATTTGTTTTACCACTAGATTAAGTTGAGATTTCAGTAGATTTTAGGTGCAGTAGTGAGTCGATTAATTAAAGTTAAGTTACTTTTCAGACAAAGTAATTAAAAATGTAATTTAAATATAGTTTAATTTATTATATAATTAGTAATAAATTGTTTTTTGAAGTAACTTACGCAATATTGCATACACTCTTATTTTAATTTATGTTCGCATTTTAGCCATTTACATTCTTCATAACTGTAAATAATAACCACCAGATGTTTGTGTTGTGGGTGGTTGCCAGGGCGTTGCTATGCATTTGCTACATTATTTCAAAATGTTCTACATGTTTCTATGGAGATAGTACAGTGTTCTAAGAGGTTGCTAGGGAGTTTCCAGGTGGTTAATGGTTGCTGAGGCATAGCTATGTATTAATTACATTGTTTCAAAATGTTCTACATGTTGCTATGGGTATTGTACAGTGTTCAAGGAGGTTTCTAGGGAGATTCCAGGTAGTGGGTGGTTGCCGGGGTATTTCTATGTGTTAGTTACATTGTTTTAAAATGTTATACATGTTGCAATGGGGGTAGTACAGTGTTCTACTAGGTTGCTAGGGAGTTTCCAGGTGGTTGGTGGTTGCTGGGGCATCGGTATGTAGTAGTTACATTGTTTTAAAATGTTCCACATGTTGCTATGGAGATGGTACAGTGTTCCAAGAGGTTGCTAGGGAATTTCTAGGTGGTGGGTGGTTACCGGGGCGTTGCTGTGTATTATTTACATTGTTTCAAATTCTTCCATATTTGCTATTGAGATAGAAAATGTGTTCCAGGAGGTTGCTAGGTAGTTACCAGGTGGTGGGTGGTTGCCGGGGCATAGCTATGTAGTAGTTACATTGTTTCAAAATGTTCCACATGTTGCTATAGAGATAGTACAGTGTTCCAGGAGGTTTCTAGGTAGATTCCAGCTGGTGGGTGGTTGCCGGGGTAATTCTATGTGTTAGTTACATTGTTTTAAAATGTTTTACATGTAGCTACAGATATTGTACAGTGTTCAAGGAGGTTTCTAGGTAGATTCCAGGTAGTGGGTGGTTGCCGGGGTATTTCTATGTGTTAGTTACATTGTTTTAAAATGTTATATATGTTGCAATGTGGATAGTACAGTGTTCTACGAGGTTGCTAGGGAGTTTCCAGATGGTGGGTGGTTGCCGGGGTATTTCTATGTGTTAGTTACATTGTTTTAAAATGTTATACATGTTGCTATGGGAATAGTACAGTGTTCTACGAGGTTGCTAGGGAGTTTCCAGGTGGTGGGTGGTTGCCGGGGCATAGCTATGTAGTAGTTACATTATTTCAAAATGTTCCACATGTTGCTATGGAGATAGTACAGTGTTCCAGGAGGTTTCTAGGTAAATTCCAGCTGTTGGGTGGTTGCCGGGTTAATTCCATGTGTTAGTTACATTGTTCTACAATGTAGTTAGTTATGTGTTCTACAAGTTGCCATGGAGAGAGTAGAGTGTTCTAGGAGGTCACTAGGGTGTTTCCAATTGGTTGCTAGGATATTATCAGTACATTTGATTGGTCCGAAGATTTGATGAGAAACTGAAGTATGAGGTGAAGTTAAAATAAAATCGTTGGTTCATTTAGGTGGAAGTGGCAAATTGAAAGATTGGAATGTTTATATCAGGGTTATGTCTTCTAAATGTGAACGTTGTCACTGTACTGAAGCACACTAGCTTATGGATATCGTTAAAACTAACATACTGATACAACATCTACTTTAAAAACTTTATTTTCTATTTATTCATCTCTCTGCAGAACCACAGGGAGTGCAGAATGACCATCTACGAGAGGGAGAATTACCTGGGCCGTAAAGGCGAGCTGAGCGACGATTATCCTTCCCTTCAGGCTATGGGATGGTGCAACAACGAAGTGGGTTCTCTGCGTGTTCAGTCCGGAGCGTGAGTATCTGTTTCTGCTCTATCAACACTATCCTTGCCAATTCAGAATTAGTGGCTAATGCATAAATTTGCATCTCATTAAACAGTTTAGCACAATTTGCTTATCTCGATCTCTGGTTGGGATTAGAATCTGGAACTAAAAACAATATATTTTTTAGAATGACTTTTGTTTTTAAACTAAATTTTTTTTAAACTCAGCAGATTTTTATAATGAAATTTACACATTTTTTTACTACTACTCTTTTACTTATATACATATATATATATATATATATATATATATATATATATATATATATATATATATATATATATATATATATATATATATATATATGTATATATATATATATATATATTATTTCAGTGTGTAATTGGTATACATTTGTACACTGTAATTCTAATATCTTAGTATGATTTGCTCATCTCCATCTCCTGTTGGGATTGACATGTGAAGCTTTTTTATTATTTTATTCTCTGCAAAAAAAGTATATATATTTTTCATAGAAAACTCTAAAATAGATATAAATAATGTGCATTTTTTATTATTTATTCTCTGAAAAACAAAAATAATAATAATGTTTTTATTTTTCCTAAAAACTAGCATGTGGACTGATTTTTATGACTGAAATGTACAGATTTTTAACTGAAAACTCTCAAAGGTAAACAAATATAATGTGGAGTGTTTATTAGATTTTTTCTGCTAATATTTGAATATTTTTCCCCTTTTTTAAACTTCGTGACTAATTCATATGAATGTGCATGATCTCATTCATTTATTTTAGTATGATCTGCTCATCTCCAGCTCCAGTTGTGATTAGAATGTGGATCTTTTTTTTTTTTTTTACTTAAGTACTTCTCTTCTGAAAGGTTTATTGATTTTTTTACTGAAAACTCTAAAATACCTTAAAAATAATGTGCTTTTTTATTATTTATTCTCTGAAAGACTGAAATAATAATAATGACTCTACTTTCCTATGATATTACTGAAAACCCAGCAAAATGTGCAAAAACTAGAACGTAGACAGATTTGTTTTACTGAAATTTAGATTTTTACTACAATCTTTTACTGAAAACACTCAAAGACATGAAAACAAAAAGAAAATGTTCTTTTTTACAAGCTTTTTCTGCAAAAAAGAAAATAATTATATATTTTTCATATTATTATTTATGAAAATTATATTAATTCATTCATTCATTTTCCTTCAGCTCAGTCCCTTTATTCATCAGGGATCGCCACAGCCGAATGAACCGCCAACTAATCCAGCATATGTTTTACTCAGCGGATGCCCTTCTAGCCACAACCCAATACTGGGAAACACCCATACACACTCATTCACACACACACACACACTCATACACTACGCCCAATTTAGTTCATCAACTCCCCAATAGCGCATGTTTGGACTGGGGGGGAAATATACGACTGAACTCTATGAATTTGTACAAATTGGCCACAAACTACTAAAAGTAGAACAGTTTCATGACTCTCCCTGTGTGATTTCGGCTTCACTCCTCATCTCTGATCTCCGCTTGTCTATTTTTCCCCCCGGCAGGTTTGTGTGCTACCAGTTCCCTGGTTACCGTGGATACCAGTACATCATGGAGTGCGACCGCCACTGTGGCGAGTACAAACAATTCCGTGAGTTCGGTTCTCATTCCCAGACTCCTCAGATCCAGTCCATCCGCCGTATCCAGCAGTAACGCATCCCTGCTCCCTGCCAAATCTCTCATGCCCCTTTCTGCCCAATGCTAAATAAACTGTCTTTCTAAAACCTCACTGACCTCCTGTCATACATCTGTGTCCAAACACTCAAACACGCATCTGCTGAAGCCTCACAGAAACGCAGAGGAGTTTTGGACACTTTCAGACTTAAAATAGGGATATGGTGTGCATTTAATTACACATTTAGAATTATTATAGAAGTAATTATTGGTGCAAAGATATGGCAAATAGAATGTGGACTTCATTATTTATTTTCTGCAAATGAAATGTAAAAAATGAAATAAAAAGTGTATTTCAAAGGAAATTCTCTGCAACAACAACAAAAAAATTATATATATACATATAATGACTTATATAATATAATAATAATTTATTACTGAAAGATATTTTTAAAATAATTAGATTTTTAAATAATTTTTTCTCTGCAATAAACAATATTTTTCTTTTTTTACTGAATTAACAATAATATTGTATTTTTTTCATTATAATATGACTCATATTTTCCCAATTTTTTTTACAAAAGAATTGAAACAAGAATAATAATTATAATAATAATTATAAAGACTTTTTATTTTTATTTTTTTTACTGAAAACACTTTAAAAAATATGTAAAAACTACAATGTGGACTGATTTTTTTTTCTACAAAAAAAAACATATTTATGTATGTATATACAGTTGAAGTATATATTAGCCCCCCTGTTTATTTTTTCCCCAATTTCTGTTTAACAGAGAGCAGATTGTTTTAGCATATTTCTAATCATAATAGTTTTAATAACTCATTTCTAATAACTGGTTTATTTTATATTTGTCATGATGACAGTAAATACTAGACTTGATATTCTTCAAGACACTTCTATACAGCTTAAAGTGACATTTAAAGGCTTAATTAGGTAATTAGGGTAACTCAGCAGGTTAGGGTAATTAGGCAAGTTATTGTATAACGATGGTTTGTTCTGTAGAGTATCTGAAACAAAATTAACTTAAGGGGACTTATAATTTTGACTGTAAAATGGTGTTTAAAAAATTAAAAACTGCTTTTATTCTAGCCAAAATAAAACAAATAAAGACTTTCTCCAGAAGAAAAATTATTATCAGACATATTATCTGGCCTTGCTCTGTTAAACATCAATTAAAAAATATTTTAAAAAAAGGAAGAAAAAAATCAAAGAGGGCTAATAATTCTGACTTCAACTGTATATTTTACCAAAAACAAAAAAATATGTAATGAAATAACAAAAATATTTTTTTAAACTAATGAGGACTTTTATTTATTTTTCTCAAAAGCTGACTCATATTTTTCCTTTTTTTTTTTTTTTACTGAAAACACTAAAAGACATAAAAACTAGAATGTGAACTTCCTACAACAAAAAATTGACCTTTTTCACTTTTTTCTGCAAAAAGTATGTATTTTATTACAGAAAGCACATGAAAAATAATGTAAAACTTTTCTCTGAAACAAAAATAATAATAATGACTCTTATTTAGTTTTTTGTTTTTTACTGAAAATATGCTAAAATGAATGTGGACTGATTTGTTTTTCACTGAAAATGATTTTTTTTCTACAGTTTTCACAGAAAACACTCAAAAGACATAAACAAACAAAATTTGGACTTTTATGCAAAAAAAAACACTTTATTTATTTATTTATTTATTTATTTTGATCTAAAAACGCCCAATAAATGCCAATGTTTGCTCATAGTTTTCTTATTAGGCATATTTAAAATTCATTTGATGACATAATTAAAGGTGTCACAATTTGAGCCCAAGATACTCATTAATTGTCATCTTAAAGATTTATATTTTGCAATCGTCCTTTAAACCACTGTGTTTATTTTAATCAATTTGTGAGAAAGAATTTATTCATAATTCAAAGAGAATCACATTTACACTCACCATCCACTTTATTAGGTTCACCTTACTAGTACCAGGTTGGACCTCTTTTGCCTTCAGTATTGTCTTAATCATTGTTGGCGTAGATTCAACAAGCTGCTGGAAATATTCCTCAGAGATTTTGCTCCATATTGACATGATCGCATCACACAGTTGCTGCAGATTTGTCGGCTGCACATCCATGATGCCAATCTCCTGTTCCACCAAACACCCAAACACCCAAAGCTGCTCTATTGGATTGAGGTCTGGTGACTGTGGAGGCCATTTGAGTACAGTGAACTCATCGTCATGTTCAAGAAAACAGTCTGAGATGATTGAGCTTTATGACATGCTGCGTTATCCTGCTGGAAGTAGCCATCAGAAGATGGAGACACTCATACTTCACCCATATTTTGATATTTATTTATTTATTTTTGGAAAGGATGCATAAGTCTCTTGAATCCATCATGCTTTCTATATAAAAAAAACCCTATTTATTTATTTATTTATTTATTTAGATGCATTTTCTCCCTTTTTCCGCCAGAGGGGGCAATAATCATACAAGCCACATGATCACAAATAATATCGATAATAAATTAATCAGATTTAAAGAGAAACTCGATATAATCTGAACTCACTGAACAGAACAGCATGGTTTAACCTGTTCCTAATTTAAATGTCACTGTTTGTCAGACTAAATCGCAAGATCAGGAACTGAAACAAGAAACTCAAACAAACCAAGAAATCTGCATTTGTTTTGTCCAGATGCAGTGTTGATAAAAGAGGTGGGATGCGCTTACACAACCATTTTTATTTAGATAACATGGCGCAGGCAGCAAAGCAGAGCTTCCTACAGTACTACGCTCTAGCCGTGGGTCATGAATATTAATTACGCATGATGACGTACGCCGGTAAGCCTCACTGATTTGCTGGCAGATGAGTGGGCGACATTCAGACGGCGAATTGAAAAGTCCTTCTATGGGGAAGGTTTGAATCATGAATATTAATGAAGTAACGTGACTGGGCGCTTCAGGAAGGTTACTAAGCAACGTCAGAAGGATCTATTGAATATGCATGAGTCAAGCCTTCGCTGTAGTAACTTTGGCGCGTAGTTTCTTTTTACAAAGAAGAGAAAGAGCAAAATATAAGATCGAAATTAAATTAAATGTACGATAGATCCGTATTTCGAATATAAGATTTAAATATAATATACACATACAAGGTTATTCATTCAAGTCTAGATGAGATACAGATCCTCACATTCAATATAATATTTTTTGTGACAGTTTAAAACAATTAATATGGTTTTTGTGTTAGTGTGTGGTAAGTTTGGGGTTGGGGTTGATGTTAAAAAAACAATATATTTGGTCGTTTAATAAATAAAATAAAATAAATCCCCATCCAGAGCTCTAAATATATATATATATATATATATATATATATATATATTAAAAACAACTGTTAAGGCTTTAAAATATTGTTGTTTTTCTTTTCTTTATTTTTCTGGTCTCTTTTAATAAATGAAGCTAGTGACCCATTTCAATTTTAAATTTAGTAAAATGTTATTGTTACTGGGCATTTACACTGAATTTTCCATAAATAAAAAATAAATTCATTCATTATATCATTTTATTTTTGGCTTAGTCCCTTTATTAATCTGGGGTCGCAACAGTGAAATATACATATATTTAAAGTCAGCATTACTAGCCCCCCTTTGATTTATTTTATTTTTTTATATTTCCCAAATTATGTTTAACAGAGCAAGGAAATTTTCACAGTATGTCTGATAATATGTTTTCTTCTGGAGTAAGTCTTATTTGTTTTATTTTAGCTAGAATAAAAGCAGTTTTTAATTTAAAAAAATTAGGGACAAAATTATTAGCCCTTTTAAGCTCTGAAAGTCTAAAGAACAAACCATCGTTATACAATAACTTGCCTAATTACCCTAACCTGCCTAGTTAACCTAAATAACTTAGTTAAGCCTTTAAACATCACTTTAAGCTGTATAGAAGTGTCTTGAAGAAGTGTCTATAATATCTAGTCTAATATTATTTATATTATCATGGCAAAGAGAAAATAAATCAGTTTTAGAGATGAGTTATTAAACTAATATGTTTAGAAATGTGTTGAAGAAATCTTCTCTCTGTTAAACAGAAATTGGGAAAAAAATAAACAGGCGACTAATAATTTAGGGGGACTTAAATATATTATTAAAGATATTATTTTAGGACCCCGTTGATTTCAAAACATTAACATTACCATTAAGCAAAAAATTCTATACCTCCTATTTTATCAAAAAGATTTTTATGGATGGGTTATTGTTTATATATATAAACTATATAACTATATATATATATATATATATATATATATATATATATATATATATATATATATATATATATATATATATATATATATATATATATATATATATATATAAACAATATATATATATAAACTATATATATATATATATATATATATATAAACTATATATATATATATATATATTTTTTTTTTTTATATATATTTATCTTTAATCAAACTAAAAGATTGTAAATGACTCTTTTCAGTGTTGTTGCTACTTGTATACTTTTTGTTGTTTTTTTTGCAATGTATGTTTGTTAAGAAACTAATTTGATTTTATGATTATATATTGTATATTTATTAGTATATGTTTTGCCATAATTATATAGCCATTGCTGCTGATATGGCATTAAAACATAAATTAAAAAAAAATAAAAAAATAAATGTACTCGTCTCTTATCGCTTCTTTTCCTCTAGCAAAACCCGTTTTTTCTGATCATTCCCTGTCCGGTCTCACTAGAATCCAGCTCCGCGTCATGACTCTACCCGCTTCGTGTTTTTCAGAGCTCCAGCGCCGGGTTTTGCGCCGCACTGGCCGCTGGGACTCTGGGAGGAAGTGCAGCTCTCAGAAGAGCCTGAATTTCACTTCACGACGCGCCGTGGGGCTCAGCTCACACACAAGCACTAAAACAAGAAAATACTAGCATATTCCCATCTGGATTAACCACAGGGAAACCTCAAGAAGCACTCTTCCCCGGAGGCTCTGCGTGGAGCCGGACTGGAGGCTTTTATGCGGACGGATATTGTGTTTTTGTTGAGTGATGTCGGAAGAGATGAAGACTTGGATCTGCGACCCAAACACGGATGGAAAAGAAAAGAGTGGTTTCTTTCGGTAAAAGCGTCGAAAAATCTAAACCTAAATCTCTTTGGGAGGAAAGCGCGTTTTGAAGAGTAGAGCGAAGCGTGTTTGGGTTAAAAGCCACGTCGTGTTGTTGTTTTTTTTCTGTCGAAACTCGTCCATATAAGCGGAGTTCGAGACGCACAGCCATGCATATGAAGTTCCGCAAGATCTAGCGCACAGATTCCAGCTTTAACGCGTGTTTTTGTGTACTGAAACACCACAGTAGAGCGTTTTGTCAGTGTTTACTTGTCTCGAGGGTTTCATCGGACCACGTTTTGTGACACCACTCGATTATTATTATTTTTTTGTTTTTAGAAAAAGGAAACTCGGATTGCTGTCGTTCACATTTGCTTATTTCCTTTTCTAGCGCCCCCCCTCTCATCTGTAAGGTTACAGTAGAGCAGTATCTCACAGCACACCTCGTATTATATAAATAAAGTGTCGAGCAAGCAAATCCATTTTTGTTACCGAGAGGAACTGCTGTGCTTCGCACGGCACAATGCAACAGACTTGTCACTTTAAAAATAAAACAGCGCAGTTTAATTTCTCCCGTTTAATTGGCTTGTGAGATCAAGGAGATCAGCAAACAGGAGTGACAGGCGGATCTCGAGCATCTAAAATGGGGATTTGTTTGTGAGATCTGCAGGGTTTGACGCTCAGATCTTCAATTTTCGCGGATTTGGATGCAAACCGCGTCGCATCGACAGCCGTTATTTATGTTTCTCCACGCAGATTTCCACCATCTTTAAGAAGAGGAGGATGCTATATGTGTATGAAACCCTTATTATAAGTGTGCTAAATGTGATTGAACGTTAGCGCATACTAACGTCAACCGTCCGTTTTTTGCTTTATTTTTAAACCACAAGGATACCCCGCTCGTTGACATAGCGTCAGTTGTCGGTTTTAACGGTCGTTTTGGCTATCTTGATTTAGTGGTCAGTTCGTTATTCACCCGCCATCAGTATAGCTCGATTTAACGTCATTTTTTGACGGTGTTTCTACCGGTGGCAGGTGGGTCGTTCTCGGTGAACTCACCCGAAGGGGGTGGGTGCTGGATGGGGGGCTTCTGCAGGCTTCCATCGCTTAATCGATATCATCACCATCTAGAAGAAGTGTTATTATTTTGGAGGTGATGCCACGCACGTATGTTCTTCTTCCTCCTCAGTGAAAACAGAAGCCATTTCTGCAACTCCACTGGATCTGCTTCATACACAAGCACGCCGTACATTTATTCTGTGGATTTTTGTCTCATTATGGTTGATTTCTGAGAGACTTCAGAAGGGGAAAAACACGACTATTAAAACCCTGAGGCTGGAATAGATGTTCGCGCCTCTCTCGCGCATCAACATCATCATCTTCATCATCAGATCGGCTCCCGCGCTTGTCTCGTGCTGAGTCCGCCCGCGCGCGCACCATCACCGGCCCTCGCGCTCCCGCACGGCCGCCTCCGGTACCGTTAGCGACTCGGTTCGACCCAGAGGGCGAAGATGGCGGACCTCGAAGCAGTTCTCGCCGACGTCAGTTACCTGATGGCGATGGAGAAGAGCAAATCGACTCCAGCGGCCCGCGCGAGCAAGAAAATCATCCTCCCCGAACCCAGGTGAGCAAAAACGACCCCGTTGATGATTTCCGACATGTTTTGTTGACATGTCAACACAATCGGCTACTAATTCATCTGAATGTTTGCCTTATCTGATGTGAACTGTGCAATTTTATCTTTTCGCTTGAAATTCTGTACCATCTTAAGCAATGGCTTCTCATTCTCACACTGTTTGCTTTCTTTCTCTTCATAAAAGTGCCATTATGTTTGGAGGTAAACACCATATTGGGTTATTATAACAGTGAATGTTACATGTCTTGTTCAGTAATAAAGAGCTAGTTCACCAAAAAATGAAAATTCTGACATGATTTACACACCCTTTTCTTTTTTTTTTTTTGCTGAACACTAAGGAAGATATTTTGGAGAATGTTGGAAACCTTTAACCACTGACCTCCACAGTATTTGGATAATGGTTTCAGGTTTTCAGCTCTCTTTAAAGCAGCTTATTTTGTATTCAACAGAAGAATCTCATAATGAGAGTGCATTAACAGTGAGTACATTTTCATTTTTGAGTGAACGATCTCTTTAAACTACTGCCTAGTACTATCCCATAGCACCTCTACAGCACTTTATTCTAAGCATCTGCAAAATCCTGATTATTGGTTGTTCGTTAACTTAGAAAGCCAATGTGACACAATTAGTGCTGTGTTTAATGTTTTTGAGGTTATTCAGCAGTTACTGAGTGAGGCCTGCTGGGAAAATTCCCCCATGTGAATCAATGGCTCTTATCACCTGTAGATTTGCAGTGATATTCACTGTAAACGGGTCGAAATTCTGATATTGGCTTCACATTTGGTGTTGCATACTCATTAAGGCATACAAATTCCTTTTGTTGGTGTTTTGTATGGCTGTTTTGAATGGTGAGACCTTGGAAACGTCTAAGAAGACATTGTGTCTATTGTACTGTAGTATGACATGGTGAATGTGTGTAGTATGCTCTTTATATCTCATTTTTGGTTTATGCATTTAACTGTTTCTTTGCACAGTGTTTATTTGCACATGGATACATTCAATATATTGGTTTCTATTGCATTCAAATCACACATCAGTTTAAGGATAACATTGATCAAGAAAGCGTATTACCAATTTTGTAGATAACCAGATTAAAATTAGAGCTGGGTGATGAGCAGGGCCACACAAAATCTGCGGACTTTGCTATTTTTGCGCAGAATTTTGTAAAAAAAAAAATGTCTGCAAACATTTGGGAGTATCGTAACTAAAAATGTTATATATTAATACATACCTTTTTAACTTTGATTAAATGTTTACAATGCAAATCCAATTAGATTCACTTATTTGGTAAACAAAGCAAGTCTTTTATATAATATCTCTACTAAAAGTCAGAAAATATTACTTACAAACTGTATTGTAAATAAATCATATAAACATTTTTATATTAGTCAAATATATTGAAAATAATGTAAAAACTGAAATAATATAAATGTACATACATTTACACAATGAATAAATAAACTCAATGATGGGCTAAAAGTCTGTGGAAATCTGCGGATTTCTGCGTGCGCAGTTTCCACGTGGGTCTAGTAATGAGACACAAATCTCATATCGCAATGCAAGTCACCTCATGTCCTGATAAAAATAAATATCACTAGATAGTACTGTTCCTGTAAATTCAACCAATTAATATATTTTGATGACAAAGACTTATTTCTTTTTTACATTTTAAAGTTTACGTCTAAAAATCTACTACTTATTCATATGTAATCATATTTCTCACCTTATGTAGAACTTCATGGAAGATTCCAGGTTAAAACATGGTGTCCGCGTGATCTTAAAAAGTATTAAAACTTGATTAATCAATTACGAGAAAATGAAGGCTCTTAAAAGGTATTAAAAAGTCTTAATTGCGTTTTTACGAGGTTTTAAATTTTGTTCAAGCGTGTCCAAAGTGTTTGACTCCAAAAAAGCATAAATATTTATTTTCCTCCTAATATTTACAACGGCGTGCTCGATCCACGTGATTTGTTCGGGTCGGGCCGCCCTGCCCAAGCTCCTCCGTCCAGGTGATGTCATGTAAATTGTGACAAACGCATGAAGGTGATGTGATGCTCTCCACATGTAGTGAAACCATAGAGCGAAATACACGGCAAAATGGGAAAATGTAAGTTTGTGTACTCCTGGTTGGAGAAAGACAAGTTTAAACAGTGGCTGAAGCTTGTCACTGAACACAACTACGTAATTTACTCTTGCAAGCTGTGTTCTTGTCTGAGTTCTGTTGCACGGTTGTGCTCCATTGATTTATTTAACGACAACTGTGTATCAACAGCAGTTTATTAAGTTAAAGGTTTGATACTGATTAGAACTTGTTGGGGTGATGGGGTCTTCAAATATACTTTAAAAAAAGTCTTAAAAAGGTATTGAAATTACCTTTAGGATTCCTGCATAGATCTTCCACAATGCTAACAGCTTAGCATAAATCTCTGAATCACAGGCCCTTCCCTGCCATCTGGAGCCACGCCTCCTGAAACACGTGCACAGCAAAAGAACCCTCTCTCATGTGCTAAAAGCAACTAGTGCTTGTCCGGCGACGTGCAAGCCAAACTGACATGCTATTTCAGAGCAAATATTTAGAGTTGCATGGTAAACAATATAGGGAGAGGCTAGACGGAATATCGGTATTTACTTGTGTTTTGTTGTTAAACTAATTAAAATCTACATCATCGATGCTGTAAAAGGTCCTTATGAAACTGAAAATAGTCTTTTCAATCTTTCATCGAAAGATTTTAGTAGCTGAACAACACTTCTGTGAAGATATAACCCATTTGTAACAACAACATCTAACGTTACATCAGCTTTGCGTGAAGCTAAAACAGTTTTAAAACATTACCTATATAAGAGAAATCCTTCTGACATGGTGTCATCCTTTCTCCAGCGTGCAAAGGTAACTCCAATAGATTCAGGTTTTTAAAAGGTTTTGATTCAGCAGGTTTTTACCAATCGTGCGCGCGTGCTCTCTCTCGTGAACGCGCGGCGGAGCTGCGAACAAACAGCTGTGCAGTTGTTCAAATCTGCATTTGCTGACAGACAGTTTGGGCTACTTATCGGAACTATGAGAGATGTCAGTCCGACTCTATTTAATTGGATTAATTATTTTTTTGTTTTATGCCTTACCCAAAATATAAAAATACATATAAATACATTTAGATCATTTACTGTAATCAGTACTATTAGACTGTGAAGAGACTTTCAACCAGCACAACAACAAATGCTTCTGAAGATAATCACCTACTACACCTTTAAAACCGCCAACATTTTCTGTAATACCGTTCCTAAGGTATGTATGTGTAAGATTTGTGATAAGGTGTATGTGTGATATTTTTATCCAAGGTTATCATACTGTCAGAATCTTATGCCGGCCCATGCCTTATCTGCAATAGTCACATCGCGGGATTAGATTATGTATTAAAGAATAAAAGATTAAGATATTATTCAATTTGATACAATTATGACCATGTTTTTTTTACATTTGATTGTTTAATTTATGTACATAAATACTGTTAGACTCCTCGGAAAACCATAAACCACTGTTTATTTTTCATTTTGCTTGTAGTTTATTATAATTCATGCAGATGCACTGCATAGAAAAAGACTTGATCATCCCAGATGATCTAAATTAATGAAATCTTTCCAAATAGAGCTGTAACTAAATGTCACAAACAAAATATCGTAATGTCAGAGTTTTTTCAACATCGTTCAGCCCTAATTACCATAATGTAATTTGTCCATACGATATACAGTTAAAGGCGGAATTATTAGCCCCCTTAGGATTTTTTTTTTCTTTTTTAAATATTTCCCAAATGATTTTTACCAGAGCAAGGAAATTTTCACAGTATGTCTGATAATATTTTTACTTCTGGAGAAAGTCTTATTTGTTTTATTTCGGCTAGAATAAGAGCAGTTATTAATTTTTTAAAAAAACATTTTTGGGACAAAATTATTAGCCCCTTTAAGCAATTTTTTTTCCGATAATCTACAGAACAAACCATCGTTATACAATAACTTGCCTAATTACCCTAACCTGCCTAATTAACCTAGTTAAGCCTTGAAAATATACTTTAAGCTGTACAGAAGTGTCTTGAAAAATATCAAGTAAAATATTATTTACTGTCATCATGGCAAAGATAAAATAAAGCAGTTATTAGAAATAAGTTTTTAAAACTTTAATGCTTAGAAATGTGCTGAAACAATCTTCCCTCCATTAAACAGAAATTGGGGAAAAAATAAAAGGGTGATAATAATTCAGGGGGGCTAATAATTCTTACTTCAACTGTATATCATCATATATTGCGCAGCACTACTTAATTAACCAATAAATAAGTAATTTTATCAATCAGTTCATCAAAGAAAAGACCTAAAACTCAGCTGAATACCTGAATGATCGTTGTGTAAAATGTCATTAATTGAATCAGTTCATTTACAGAAGCCATTTCACATTATCTAGGTGTTCAATACTTGCCAATCAGAAAACAAATACAGCTCGAAGTCCATATTCAACATAAAAAGACACCAAAAAAAAAAAAGTTAATTATGTCCTTTGTTGGGTTTGATAGTACCTGATCTCTCAGATAAATCACGTGAGGAGTCCCTTGTGTATATTGTATTTTTTATGGCAACCGTAAAAGTGATAAACCGTCCATGCCTTCACTGTTTATGCAGTTATTTGGCCATTTACTGCCCCATCGGGAGACTGTAACACTGTAAATGTTCTCTACACCTTCTTTTGGTAAGAAAGCGAGGTCAATGCAAAAGGAAATCATATTTCAGATTTCATAGTTGGCTCATCTCGCGGGATCACCATGGCGACTCTACTGTCAGTTTGCGATGTATATAGCCTGTGGTTCAACACAAAGGTTTTATTGTAGAGTTTACACAAAAGCGTGTCTCGATATAGCTTGCCTGTTCGTGGAACTGGAATATGTGGAATGTTTTAAAGTTTATATAACACTCAAAGGTGATTAGTGATCTCTGGAAGCTGCAGGTTTTGTTGTCAGGTAAACAGATTAGACTTGTCTAAAGTCAGTATGTAGCAATACTTCCAGTTCTTGGAAATATAGGTTTTTAAGCCATTATTTAGGTGGAGAAGCTCAGAGAATGCTGTCATTTTAATACTATAAACAGGATGTCTCTAAAAGGTCTTAAATCAGAGCAGCAGATCTTAAATTCAAGAGTCTGATGATGAGAAGGTAAAAGCTATTTACACATTCAGGTGTTCAAACCTTAATATATTTTATGTAAAATGTATTAAATTCAGTCAGATCAGTTTTTACTTTGATATGTTGCTATAAATACCACTTCTCATGTGCTCCCTAGACATCAAACATAGCTCTTAATATATCGATGTAGGGGCTGCATGATATTGGAAAAATCTAACATTGCGATATTTTGTTATTCTGTGATATATATTGCGATTGAGTAAAATTTAATATTTCAGTTTAGGAAGAGTTAATAATGTTAGATTGATTATGATGATCCTATATGTGAGTGAATCATGCCAAAGATATAATAGATCTAATCTTCAAGCGTAGATTAATACAATCACGAAAAAGATACAATTGAAATGAACAGTGTTCGTATTCAGGTACATCATAAAGAATAAAAATACAAATAATTTCATAAAATTAATCATTATTAATGCTTTTATTTATATTATTTTATTTTCATTTATCATTAATAACATTAAATGGCTTTAAAATCATCAGAAACACAAGCAAATGGTAAAATGTAATACAAACTCAGCATTACAAATTGTGGTATGTGACTATTGTGAATGAATACATTACGATATTGATTCTGAAACCATATATTGTGCAGCCCTATAATAATTATTTGTTTTCCCTTCAATTTTATTTCCCTTAAGTAAAAAAAAATGGTCTTAAAGTCATTTACACTCATAAAACCTGGAGACACCTAGCTTTTTTGATTCTTGAGTCTCCAGAAATAGCCTTTAATATTCTGCTTATGATATATTCAGCTTGTTTTATATGCTTTAGAGTTTCTTTATTCAAAGTGGTCATATTACCCTATAGAATTATCATATTCAAATGGTTTTGACTTCCTAAAACACAGAGCTGCTCAGTAAAATTCAAAATCACAATTGTTTTTGTTTCATGTTGTAATCACAATAACGTAGCATGATTATGGAGTGGAGTGGACCTTATGACCAAAAAGCTTTATATAAGTGATTGACTTAAATAGTGGTATATATAAATAAATAATTTTTGTTTCTGAAAATATTGTTGCCTTGACATCTAACATGGCTTTAAATGTATATATATATATATATACATACATATATATATATATATATATATATATATATATATATATATATATATATATATATATATATATGTATATATATATATATATATATATGTATATATATATATATATATATATATATATATATATATATATATATATATGTATGTATGTATATATATGTATGTATGTATATATATCTGTGTTCAGTGGAATAGAGACCAGTGAAACTTTACAATTCTTAATACCACAGAAGAGTCCTAGGGTAACTCAAATTACTGACAAACAAACAAAACATTCCTCAAAATGATTGAATGTGATTAAACTATCTAAAGTTACACTGCATGTAATTGATTGCAAGAACCATTTCAGCTTGACAATGATCATTTTATCTTGAATACTGTATATTTATAATCATTGAATCATTGATTAATTGCACAACCCAACTAATAATGTCATTATTATCAATAACACAAGGTGTGTGTCTACTTTAAAGATAAATACAAGTCAAAGCTAATTTTCAATGCAAGTATCTGTAGAAAGCACCACTCTAAAACATAAATTGAGTAATATTTTTGTTGCACTTTTTAGTTGTTGATGAATGGAGGGTTGAATGGATTACCTTTGTGTCACCATCGTGACTAGTTTTCCAGCTTGTAGATAGAGTTTAAGCCTTTAGGAATTTTTTGTTGGCGTGACAAGTCTAAAACCTTGATCCAAGATTATCTTTAGTGCGTTTAAGTGCTTAATTGGTAACGCTGGCCTTTTCAGTTGGCCCGATTTTGGGTCAAAGATGTCCCATTTTGGTGTCTTCAAATTAAATGGATGTAATTGTATCAAATGTATATAAAATAGTCTAATTTGTATTTCAGATAGCATCTGTGTACATATGATATTGATCAGATATTTTAACAATGTAAACAAACTGAATACAAATATGGATGAAATAATGCTTTATTGTTATTAATATGTTTGGCAAAATGTTAATTCTAATTTTAGTATTTTAGGGCTGCACAGTATATCACTAAATTATCATTATCATCATGAAATAATATATATATATTGCAGACATGCCTGATTGATTACCGTTATGCTTTGGTTGTTTAAATTTGACCAATCAGATGGGGCCTTACTATCTTTAGCCCCACCTTCCTAGAAGTTGCTGTTCTGCAATTGGCTAGAAGGTGAACCACAAGCTGAAAATAAACAAAAGTTAATAATAAAAGTTTTTTTAGTCTAAGGGTGCTTTCACACCTACACTTTTGTTTCGGAACGAGTCTCGTTTGCCCAGTTAGCGCGGTTCATTTGGCATATGTAAACAGGGCAATCGCACTCTGTTCCGCGCCAAAGTAATCGCTCCAAGATCGCTTAAGTGAGGTGGTCTCGGCTCGATTGAAACGAACCCTGGAGCGGTTCGATTGCAGTGAGAAAGCGCTCCGATCCGAGCGCGGTTATATTACAGTGTTTTATGGATATGTAATAGGCTTACGGCTATATGAAGAGAGAATTATGAGT
Organism: Danio rerio; assembly: GCF_052040795.2. Taxonomy (NCBI): domain Eukaryota; kingdom Metazoa; phylum Chordata; class Actinopteri; order Cypriniformes; family Danionidae; genus Danio; species Danio rerio. The sequence goes on from NC_141030.1 coordinate 47,984,300, forward strand.
ATGGCGGGAAGTTTCGCGAGTCTCCGGATGCCCGCAAACGAGTGATGATCTCCCGGTAATCTCGCGTCTCCCTCCCGGTCCTCAAATAGGCATCGTCGTGCACCCTTCTCACCCCACCCCACCGCGTCTCTCCTCAGACACGTCGTGCACCCTGTCAATCACCACCAAACCACCACCTCTCCTGACAGCGGGACGCTACAAAATAAACCCTGACACTCCAATGTAGGGAGAGTTTACTCGCACGTGACTTGTTTTAGCTCTTTTGGTCTGATTAGAAACTTTGCAGTGTGAAAGCGAACCGCTCCAAGAGCAAAGAGCAACAATGTAACAATTTTAATCTCTGTTTCAGAACAACTGAATCGATTCACAGGTGTGAAAGCACCCTAAATTAGATTTAATTAGATCTGAAATATATATTTGACCTGCTTATTTTAATTCATTAAATGATTTTAAAATATAGAAACTAAAAACAGCATTTTTCTAAGGAAATGTTATATAGTAAGAAATATTATCACAATACTCGTGAACTTCCTCTCCTCTTATTTTGTGTTATAAGCGGGTGTCAGAAGCTTAAAGTTGTGTAGCGCCATCTAACGTCAGAGTGATTTTGCATGCTCGTCTGCTTGACGCCAGTGAAAATCGCTTGGGTTTGATTACGGAAAAACGTCTTGTAAAACGCTGACGATAAACGCAAACGAAAAGCGTCCCAGTGTGTAGGAGCCTTTACTGTATTGATTCAATTTTATTCAGTTTTTAGTGAAATCTTGCTGTTAAATGGGTAAAGCTTTCGTGTTTACAGGATAGTTGGCAAAGTGTGAATAGTTTGAAATGACAGTTAATTTAGTGTGATCTCTAAATATGGTCTTTTATTATGTCATCAAATGTTTCTAGTAATGTTGTCAGAAGTATTGACACTACATATTGGTACTAAACTCGATACTTCTGACAACTAGGCCTGTCATGATATCTATTTTTTTGTTGTGTGATGTATTGCTCCAAAATATAATGTGATAAACAATATTGTTGTCATTTTAGGACCATTTTATGCCACTCATCATTATATAACACCAGAATGACAATATAATATCATCACAATGCAAGTACACTCTTCCAAAGAACACATCATATTTCATTCTGAAGAATATTTCATTGAAATATTGTCATTTTAACAGTTGATAATGAGGCAGTGGAGTCACAATGTGAAAATGCACATCCTAAATAAATGATAATAAACAGTACCACAAAAGTGCGAAGACAAAAGAGTAACAAAGGCTGTGATATCTGCTGCAAGATCTATTTTTAGTTGTTAGACAACCACATGAAAATATACTATAGTCATTCATAGTAAATACTACAGTGTTTTGAACTATACTGACACTGACACCTCCAATAGAGATAGACGTTCACCTTCAGCTAGAATTGTTTTGTATGTGTGGGCGATATATATTGCGTCACTAAAAATGATTGAGCTCATGTCCATGTGTTGTGCGATCAGTTCATATATTGATTATTGTGACAGGCCAACTGACAACACTAGTTTCTAGATATAAATAGGGTTTTTAAAAAAGTAAATTGCGAACTATTGCTATACTAAGATATTACAGGACATCTTCTGAAAATCATGGTCCAATCTCATGACCATCCGACTGTATGATTTGTCTGTTTTCTATAATTTTGTGCATCAATTCTATTGGAGATAATCTAATATAAAAGAAGACTAACCTAAAGCTGAATGCCTTGCATGTTTTGACCCTTCTAGTGCTCTGTCGTAGTGATTTGCCTGTCATGTAAACACTACAGGATTCAGCGAAAGCATCAGGCAAGCGTTTAAAGTGTTCTGCAGCAGAACACAGGCAGCGTAAACTCACGGTGAGATTCATTTACGGTTAATCATCTCCCTTCCCACGCCAAGGCTAATATAAACGTCTCCCTCTCTCTCCGCGGGCTCAGATGATGCGTGTGCCGGTGGGCTATTTAGCCTCCCCGGATGATGATGTGGTAATGCTCGGTACGATGCTGAAATGATAACAGGGGTTGGCTTTTCCGTCCGACAAAGTGGTAAGCCATACATCCGCTCCTCATTGTGATTAGTCTGCTTTAGTGGCTCTGTTTGCTCTGAGGGATTACTGTAGTCCACAGCAGGGCGGCATTACCACAGATCCAGTGAAAGCATTAGCCGTTGACATCAGTGTCGCCATCATTAGCATTATTACGGCCGCTATAAACCTCGCGCCACTCCCTGCTGCACCTTCTGACTAACACGCCAAGCTGTTTAATGTCAAACTTGCTTGTTGGTTGTTTTGCGGAAGCAGTTTTTTTAGATGATAGAAAAAACTGACATAGCGATATTTAGTTTTTCTGCAGTAAACTACAGTGCTTAAATGACTACACCGTTTACAGATCTCTCTTTTAAATGAGTGCTTTCTATACAGTAAAATGTTTGTGCATATATATTAGATTAGGCCTGCACAATTGTTTCAGCATCAATATTGCAAAAATATGCAATGTCCAGTCTGAATTATAGTTGACCAGGAGCTACAGAATTGTATTTAATCACTGTATTTATATGGACTTTATATGACTTATGCAACATTTCTTTTTTTGTGATCAAATTTTTATTGAACAGATGAAAATAATCTTGCATACATACATGCCACCCACCCCTGGCGAAAACAATAAATAATTTTCAAAAAAGGAAATAAATCAGAGCAAAAAAACAAAACAAAAAGAGTAAGAATAATAATAATAGTAGTTAAAAAGACGTAGAATAAATAAATAAATACGTAAATAAATAAATTAACCTCTGCATTTAACTTCTTATAAGAACACTTTTAACAAAGGCACATTGGACTTTTACACAGGTTAAATAAAATGCAAAGAAAAAAAATCACAATAGCATATCTTATATCTTAGTTATTGCACATATTTGTGAACTAATAGTTTTTGTAGAGGCGCCATGCATCCTTGCCACAGACAGTTCCATATTTGCGATATCCAAGAATATACTTATGAAACATTTCTTACTTAGAATTTTTGTCTTGTTTCTAGACAAATATCTACATTTCATAGCAAAAACAAGATAATTTCATGTACCTCACTTGCAGATCATTTTCTTAATACCAGCAAAATCTCTTAATTTGCACTTATTTCTTCTGCCGGTGAAATCTACAATTTGTTTTTTAATATTTGGACTAAAAACAAGACAACAAATAAAAAATTAAAAAAAGCTTTTTTTTTGGATTGTGATTATTTAATTTCTGTACACAAATACAGTTAGACTCCCCAGTAAACTGTAAAATAGAGCTATTCAAACAGTCTTCTGAAACCATATTCATGTCGCAATATTTATAGCAGAAAAATAAAAGATCACAATGTCAGATTTTTCCAATATTGTGCAGCAGCCCTACATTAGATTAGTCAGTACTAAAGTCAGAACTGAAACTGATCTAACAAAAGAATTAAAGATCACAGTGCGAAAATGTGTACATCTCAATGAATATATTAGGACAGTGGTTCTCAAACTGTGGTGCGCGGAGGAATCAAATATGTCATATGTACATGCTATGTATATTTCAAAGTTGATCAAAAATCATTTTTATGGGAATATGATGACATACAGTCTATATTTTTGTGGTCCAGGCAACATTTCGAAGTATTAATAAATTGGCTACTATATGTAAGTACTTTTAAGTCCAGGAGTTTTTTACTTTTTAAGAACAGTCACCTTTCATTTTATCTTTTGAAAGCATATTTTGATTTAAACGTTGATGTTTATTGTTGTTTGTTTGTTAGTTTTTACATTTAGGCATAGTACAGTGTTAATGTTCAACTATTGATAAAGTTAAAAGTGGCTGACAATAATAAATATTTTTAATGTAGGAATTAATCTGCCTGTTTTTTGAACTGTGCAGTGCTGTAGCTGCTTCATTGGGCCTACTACGCTACTGTATTTCAATACTGCTCATTATATTAGGAGAGACGATTCTTTTCTGAGGTGGTACTTGATGAAAAAAGTTTGAGAACCACTGTATTAGGGAAACGAAGATAAATAAAGAGGAATCAGCAGAACCTTAAAAAGGTATCACATTTATTTGAAATTATGTAGTGTGTTTTTTAAATAAATTTAAATGCATTATGCTTCTATTTCTAAAGATGTTAGGTGACCCCATTCTTCAATGAATATAACTGTTTAATGAAACTTTTGATTTAACAGCCTGTATTGTCTATTCTCTGAGAAATGGTATTCATTTAGTATTCATTTCCTATGGCGCTGTACTGTGCACTGTATGTTGAGAGATTAATACAATCTCTCCAGATGAAATTCATAATTGTAACTTGATTAGGGTGATTTCGAGTGCATCTGCATAAATTATGAGCGAATTATAAGCATAGATGAACACAAATGAAATAAACAGTGCTTTTTGGATTACTGTGGATACAATTTCACTGTATTATATTATAATCTTTCTAATGACTCCACAAATTATGTGTTCTGACCCATTTGTTTGCTTTATTTAAAGTTTGACACGGCTGAATATGGGACAGAATGGTGGCTCAGTGGTTAGCATTGTCACCTCCCAGCAAGAAGGTCACTAGTTCAAGTCCCGGCTGGGTCAGTTTGCGTTTCTGTGTGGAGTTTGCATGTTCTCCCTGTGTTGGCTTGGGTTTCCCCTGGGTGCTCCGGTTTCCCCCACAGTCCAAACACATGTGCTTTAGGGGAATTGATTAACTAAATTTTCCGTAGTGTATGAGTGTGGGTGTTTCCCAATTAGGGTTGTAACGGTATGAATTTTTCACGGTATGATAATCGTCTAAAACAATACCACGGTTTGACGGTTTTGCGGTATACGGTATGTTACAAATGTTACAAAATAATAGAACAGTGAAGCAAATTTGACTTTTTCCAAATAATATATTTTTAGTTACTATAAACAACACCACTTACAATGAACAAATAAAAATAAGAAAATAATAAATAATGTGTCAAAGTCTAAATAAACATGGTGCAAATCCTCAGTAAAAAAATAGATATAAATATTTACTATACTATAAATAGTTACATAACGAAACTAGATTCAATATGGAACATCCTTAGGTTCTATGTGCCAGCATGGATTTGGATATGGTTGTCTGCAATGCAGACAAACAGCTGCACCTTCATTTGCGTCTTTTGAAAACAGCAAGAGCAGCAGTTCGTCTTTGCTGTGTCACTGTTTTGTCATGTTTCTGTGCTGCTGTGCATGCAAAAGTACTTAGTATGAGAATTATTTCATGCAAAACTTTTTTTTTTTGCGTTTTATTTAGCCGCGCATAAATGTATGCCTATCTCTCATTCAGTGTTGTTCAAAAAGATTGGTCCACAAACAAAAGCGAAACCTATGCTTATTGGTTGTGATATAGCGAGTTTGAACCAATCTGGGCATGGAGGAGGGACAATGCATCAATGTATCATGTCTGATTTGTCCGGAGACACAGTGACGAGCGTTTCTTTGTCAAATCAGCGTTGTCAAATGTTGATGACGTAACCGCACTGATTCCGGAGCCTCTGAATCAATGGAAAGCTGAGATTCTCTTCTTTATGCCAATCTTTGAATTGTATGAATCGGATCAGCGGATCAAAAGTTATAAAACATTTAAGAGCAATACTTATTTTTAGCCGCGGGCGGCTGTCTCGGTCTTTAAGGGTTAAAACCGTTGATATGCAATTGTTCATGGTATGATAATCGTACACGTTCAAATCGTGGTAAACCGTCATACCGGTATATTGTTACAACCCTATTCCCAATACTGGGTTGCAGCTGGAAGGGCATCTGCTGTATAAAACATATCCTGGATAAGTTGGTGGTTCATTCTGCTGTGGCGACCCCTGATGAATAATGGGACTAAACTGAAGGGAAAATGTGGAAAATCAAATCAACATACAAGTCACAATTCATTGTGGAATCTAATCGTGACTCCCAGAATTGGGATCGTATCATGAAACCCCTAAAGATTTCCAGCACTTCCAGTATCAGTAGCCCATATTGGCAGCTGTAATGATCCAGTGTGCGTAAGCTGACGGTACAATAAAGGCGTTTGTTAATAAATAGAAGGAACTTTGTCCTGTGCCGGCGGAGAGAGATAGCGCAGCTCTGCTACATTCTCCTGGAGCCGGTCGCCGGCCCGCTGGCAGAGAGGTGAGATTTTGACAGCATGACTGGAAGTGTTTGAGGAGCTGCCGGGATTGTTTGACAGCGAAGAGACTGGAGATTGTTTGAGTCACATAGACGTCGAACCGTGGGACGGAACCCATGCCTGACTGAGACTGACAGAGAAAGAGATGAATGTGTGTCTGAATGAAGAAAGAGACGGGCACCGAGGGGTCGCGGATGTTGCGGTCGAATTTTGTGTTTTAAATTGCACCCATTAGTCGGTGGTTTTGAGCTGCTCACCACTTTGGAGATGCTAAAAGGCCAGTTAATGTGTCGTTATAATGTAGGCCAGGCGATAAAATATGAATGCGCTGTGTGAGTAGAACATGTAGTCATTAATAAATGAGAAGTTTGTTTATGTCTTAAAAGGGCTCATCGCAGGTTTGAGGTTTCAGCCACTCGACTGTGCGGTTTAGAAGCACTCCAGATAGCAGCTTTTGCTTTTTACGGTAATGTGTGAGCTCGTTTAATAGGGCAGGGCGCTAAAATGGTGTTTTTAGCCTATATTGATCTCATGAAGCAGTATATATGCACCAGGAAACTGTTGAAGGTGGGTTTTTAATGAAGTAAAGCTAACTTATTTGGTTTTAAATACACAAATATTACAAATCCATGCTAATTAACAGCAGTGTTTACCCAAGTGCAGTGCTGTTCAATGCACATGTGTCTTATGTTTTTAAAAGTCTCTTTAGCTCAACGTTTGTGCATTTGCAATATATTTCACAATATAGTTTACTGCTGTGATGTAAAGCTGAGTTTTCACAGCCTCATATCTCCTAGTGGTGTAATGGATCACAGATCTCATGGTTCAGATCAAGATCACGTAATTTTTTTTAGTCATTCGGGCTCAACAATAAGGACTGCCCGGTTGCCCAGGGCCAGAGTGAGAGACGATTGGGACAGTAAAAAGGATCATTACTGGCCCGATTGGGACAGTGCTGACTTGTCACTAACATTTAATTTGTCTGCGACTATTTGTCAATTGCGTGCATTTTAATTTTGTGCTTTTAAGTCTTTAAACATTACCTTCTCTGTGATGTTGTAAACACCATATTGCTTTCTGGTTCCTCTTCTCTGATTTGATGTTTTAAGCATGCTATTTTTTTCAGTAACCTGGTATCAACCAGTACAGCGAACAATCAAACAGCAACATGGCAGCAACATCAAATTATAAGGCTAAAAGAAAATGTCTGTTTCTAACGTCTTGGAAGCAGACATTTACGTGTGAACATCGTAATAACAAAAAAAAATTAAGTGATGTTTTGCAAAGTTTGCTGTCAGTTTGACAAGTCACCCACCTTTTGTTAAGTAATTTCGAACCGCAATAAAATACCTCCACATTTTCTATACTGCTCTTTTTGTTTGCATAACTCTTTTATTAACAATTTTTTAAGTATTGAAATTCTAGATTCGCAGACACATATTTATTATCATCAAATACATCATATTTATTTTTGACACATTATGTAAAATATGCGGCTAAAACATAGCTATTAACTTCCTCTTTTTTTTTGGTGGAGTTAGTGAAAATTTTGGCAGGGCAAATAAAAATCTGAACCACTTGCCCGATCGGACCAGTAGAAATAATCCTTAGTGTTGAACCCTGGTCATGTATCGGACTATTTTTCCGATCAGTCAAAAATGTAATTTGCTTTCCATTTGTTGCAGAAACAGCACTGCAGGACACTTAGTTTTAGCAAAAAGAACTGATAATCTGTTATTTTATTACAAATAAAAATAAACTAAAATGTTCACTACTGTGTGAAATTCACTGTTACTTCTATTGTTGCTGATAACGCTAAATGTATAAATCATACATTATCATTTGTACAACCCATACTTATTGTTAGCCTCCTCTTCAATAAATGATTCAGTTCTTCTCATAAAACTTCATGTTTCTTTGCCTGATGGTCATTTCTTTTTTTATTTATTTTTTATTTATTTATTTTTTTAGTTTAACTCTTTTTATTGACAATTCTCAATCAGAGAGGCAGTACAAGTGAGGGAAAGAAAAACCACAACACATTAATTTCACAGTGTAAATAAAATACTGAGTGGTAATTAAACACATTCCTTGCTCTCTGAACCATATTGAGATTGAAGTGATGGTAATTTCTGAAGAATTATTCAGTGGCATATCTTTGGCGGCCACCTATTGATCAAATAATGTAGTTGCTGCCTACAACTTTCATTTTAAATGTCAAGTTAAATGCGTATGATGGTGATGTTAATCTTTACCATAAACATCAGTGGTTTTATCTAAACTGTAAACTGTTCTCCCAGTACTGCTGTGTTATTTGACTGTTTGTAACTTCATAACTCACTCAAAAGACTAATGACAGAATCTCTTAGGACAGGGACAGGGCTCGAAATTGCGACCATTTTGGTCGCATATGCGACCAAAGTTTAATCTGTGCGACCTTAAAATATATTTGGGAGCATGTGTGCGAGTGCATAAAATTGTTGTGTGCGACCAGTTTTTACTGCAAAATGTTCATCACATGCGCGGATTCGGGAGACATTCACGCAGAATGCATCTCTAAGCTGTTTGTCTGCACTTGAAACGTGAAACGCAGCGCTCAGGAATGGTTTAAAACAGTTGTCATGTCAACTTGCTGCAGTAAACAAAGCCAAGTCCGTAATGCTTGCCCCGCCTTCGCGCTCTTCTTATTGGCGCACCACTGCTCTAGCACTGAAATATCAGCTGTCAATCACTCAGTCAATGCCTTCTGGCTTGGGATGACAGAGAGAGCTACTACCGCAAAAAACTGTAAAGCGCTGAAGATGAGAGTGAAGATAACACTGACAGATTTTGTTTTAGACACCATGGCATCTAAAGTTACAAATAATGACACATCTTACTAGTGATCATGTGCTGAATGTTAATCCACAATCCACACTTTTCCAAAAGTGGATAAAAGACTTCCGTTGGCTTCAAGTCCGCTATGAAAAGTCTGTGGGGTGGAGTTTTCAGGTAACTGTTTGCCACATCTAGCACGAGAGCTTCTTTTTAATCCTTCATACAATCGCCAGATGCTGTCCGCCATGCAATTTTCAGCTATATGTCAAATTTAACACTACATACACCATTGCAAACAGACTTACACTGAGTAAACTAACATCGCTACTCATGAAAAGACCGGTATTGCTATTAACATGATGTATGCATATAATAACGCTTTCTTGAGATAACGGGATTTCGTTGGGACATATTTTCCTCACGCATGCATATATATTTTTTTGCTTGTTAGTTTGATAACTGTTGATTTCAAATGCAATTAATACCAAACTTGATCCTGGAGGGCCGGTGTCCTGCAGATTTTAGCTCCAACTTGCCTCAACACTCCTGCAAGGACTTTTCTAGAAACCAAAGAGCTTGATTAGCTAGCCCAGGTGTTCTCAGGGTTGGAACTAATCTTTGCAGGACATCGGCTCTCCACGACGGAGTTTGGGCATTCCTGTTGTAGGATTAAGGAACATGCAAATCACTATCATTTATAATTGATGTTGCGTGGGTGCTGAGATTAGGCATGGGTCGGTATATGATTCTGATGGTATGATAAGTTGGATAAAAATATCACAGTTTTAAGGTATCACGGTTTTGCGATTACTGCTCTGAAATGAGTTAAAAAGAAACAAAAACAACTATTTTTCCCCCTTTGAAAACAATATATTTTATTTTTTGAAAGATTTCAAATATTTTGGAGCAGTAAACATGTCAGGATATGTAATGAAAATGAATCAGACATGAATCTTTGGATATTTTTTCTGCTGGAGATACTTTTGTCCTAAAAAACAAACAAAAAAAGTACATAAAAAAATCTTACACTGTACGGTATTACAGAAAATTTTGGCAATTTGAAAACCTTGACTTTTCCAAACCACGGCATACCTTGAAAACGGTTATCATCCCATGCCTAGTTGAGATCTCGATCTTTTGATGATTAATCGTGCAGCTTACACTGAATGCATTAATGCAGGCTTAACAAGTAGCTACAGAAAACACCTTTAATAACCTAAGTAAACCAATAACCCACCACAAATTCTTCCGTCCTCATTATATTTTACAGGAAAGCCTTAAAGGGCCATGAAAGCCCCTCGTTTCAGCAGGGTGTTTTCACACCTCTACTTTGGGAAAAAGTCAGAAAAGTGGGCGTGTCCAGCTTTGTTTAGGGGGGAGTGTCGGAGGAAGAAAAGAGGGATGGTGTGGGAGTGTCTATTTGGGCGCGCTGAGTTTCAGAGTCAAAATACACACACAAACACGGGAGAAAGTGACTGTGTTTACATGGACATCTGTAGTCGAATTATTTGCCAAATGATTAAATGTTGGACTTTAACTGCAGTTTGGCTCTTTCATTCAGGGAATTCATTCATGCCCCTCGCGACAAAAGTGATATTTGATTGGAGGAACTGCTCTAAGCGTGTATTTTTCATGCAATGTTTGATACCGCACGGCGAATGAGAGAAAAAAAACTCAGCATTTCCCGGAAACTTAGATGCACACGGCAGGTAGTGTCAGAAAGCCGCGTGTGTTATTCCCGTCACTAAATGCGGTGAAAACCCTACACGAGGTTAAAGTTTGGTTGTGGTGCTAACATGTTTACACTCGTGCAATAGTTAACTTTGTTCGATACGAACAAACTGAATAAACAAAGAGCACTGGTCGCTCACTTACCAAATCTGTAGAGACAGGACAATCACCAGCAACTAGAGCCGCGTCTTTATTAAGAGGAGCGAATCCGGATCTCAGCGTTTGCAGATGAGAACAGCTCTCAGTTAAACAATAATCCTCCTTAGACACGTAAGTTATTGTTGTCGAGCGTCGCGTACACTGTCAATCCACACGTGACTCCAGCTGAGCTCTCACAGAGAGAAAATGAAAACAAAACTGAACTGCAGCAAACTATAAAAGCAACACTTCACGCTTGTTTTGTCAACACAACGTGGCGTCTCTGTGTCTAAACACTGTGACAGTAATGAATATTAATGAAGTTGCACAATAGAGTGCGCTGATTGGTTTGAACCAAGCTTTACTCATGCATTAATGCATCACACTGTAAGACGTAATAAGACACACTCTGGCACAGACGTCCAGTCTGCACGCTGGAATACACGCTATTATGTCATGACCGTGACGCAGCTTCAAAAATTCATTTCAAACCGGAAGTACGAATTTGCTTGAAATAATGCAAAAACAACCAATTTACACTTTTTAGTGAAATATAGGTGTCCTAATTGTGTTTTTAGCAGTGTGGGACACATATACCACTGTCAACAGCTCAAACACATGTGTTCTGGTGTTTCGTGACCCGTTAATGCTTTTATACATGTGATCTGAATGACGCTAGAGGCGATCTCTCTGCTATCATTACGAATTTAGGATTAATCTACAGGTGAAAAAAATGTATCTGCAGGCCATTTGTGTTCCGACACATGGGTTGTGATCCATAAGAATCACTGATCCACGGTGATCCATCACACCCCTAATATCTCCACAGTTTTAAGGATTTCTTGTTTCTTCAGAAGTCATTGTAAGATGTTTTGAGCTCTAAAACATTTATTGTTGTGGTATTTTGTTCCATTTTACAATAAGCTTTCATTAGTTAATGTCAGATTATGCATACAAATAATGACCAATGCATTTATTACTGTTTATTTGTTATTTTTATTCATCTTTGTTAACATTAGTTAATGTAAATGGAGTCACTCATTGTTAGTTTTTGCTCTCTAGCTGCATTACTGTTAACAAGCACAACATTGGGTTTTAATAATGCATTAGTAAAGTGCTGTACTATTATTGTTCATTATTAGTTCAAGTGAGTCAATAAATTAACTATAACTAATGTAACCTTATTTTAAAGTGTGACTGTTACTTGTAATGAAACGGCTTGACTGTTTGTGACTTATTTAGCCTTTATCCAGGATTTTTTGATTAATAGAAAGTTCAAAAGGACAGCATTTATTTGCATCATCCTTCAATGTCAGTTTTGATAAATGTAAATTCTTCCTCCCTGAATAAAAGCATTCATTTCTTCAAAAAAAATCAATCTTATTGACAACAAACTTTTTTCATTTTAAAATAGCATACTAACATTTCCACTAATGCAAATCAAGCCCAATCATTGAAGAGACATCAATTGATTCGCTGGTACAGATAATTTTTTTTGATTCGTTTAAATGAATCAGAACTTTTCAACATAATGTCTTTACAGATCTAAATGCCCACATATAAAGGTCACACTTTAGAGTGAGGTTCCATTAGTTAATATAAGTCACTTGTATTTACTAACATGAACATACAATACTACTCGAACAGCATGTATTAATCATAGTTCAACATTTACTAACGCTTTAATACAATTAATTCCAAGCTTAGTACCACTTTAAGTAGCAATTTGCACTGTTACCGAGTGTCTTAATATCTAATTAAGATATTCTGTCATCCTTCACTTGTTCCAAACCTGTTTGAGTTTCTTTTGTTACACACAAAGATGTTTTGAAGAAAGCTGGAAACCGATGTCCTCCATATTATCCATATAGATTTGTTTTCCTAGTGTAGATGGTTACAAGTTTTCAGCTTTTTTCAGAGTAATTTATTTTCTGTTCTGCAGTTTATTGCTATGGAGGATGAATAAACAGTGAGTATGTTTTCATTCTTGGCTGAACTATACCTTTAGTGGTACTTTAATATGAAGTGTCGCCACATGTTTGCTGGTTTTCACTATTAGTTAATGCACTGTTAGTAATCCAGAACTAACAATTAATGACTATTTTCTAATTGAATTAAAGGAGTAGTTCACCTAAAAAGGAAAATGTATTCACTATTTACTTATCCACAAGTGGTTCAAAACCTTTGTTGTTGTTGTTTTTAAATTACGTTTAACACAAAAGTAGATTATTTGAAGAAAGCTGAACTTGAAACCATTAGCTACGTTTCCATCCATCTCTTTTATGCGCATTTTAGATATGCGCATAACAACGATTGATGAAAATGTCAAGATGTGCATAAATTTTGAAAATATGCATAAAAACGTATGCACATAAGTGAGTAGGTCAAACTTTTAATTCTATAAGAAAAGATGCGCATAAACTATGATAGAAACACTTTTTCCGAACAAATCCAGTATGCACATTAAAAAAGGCCATGTGATTTTGTAATAAGAGATCATGTGATGATAAAGATGTGTGTGTGAATGGATAAACTAGCAGGCTGAGCACATTGTAAACCATCTGAAATTTTGTTTTTGGACATTATAAAATGCCTTAACCGTTTCAGTATTAGTTTTGTTATATTATTAATGACCTCCAGAATCAAGAGCGTCTGTGCTCCGCGTATCACGCCTTCAAACGCCACTGCGCTTTCACTGCGTGTCAGGATTGTCTTCTGAAGTGCAAATCATTTATTAAATGAAGAAAAGATTCTCGCAGTTCACCTACTGCAGCAAATTCATTTTTTAATCGCACCAAAAAAAGTTGTTTTTGCAATATATATATATATATATATATACATATATATATTAGGGATGTAACGGTATTGTAAATACCGTCATACCGCAATATTAATTTTTTTCGATATTACCGAAGTCGCATGACTCGGTAAAACTATAGGTCTTCTGAGAAAATTTGCTCAGGCGAATGAAGCGAACGGGAGGTAACGAAAACTACAATTGCCATCAGCCCATGCTTGACCATCATCCCTTGCGGTCTGTTGTTGCTACAGATCCAGTAATGCGGAAATGGAGTGTGCTGCTAGAAGCGGGGATGAAAAGAGCTGGAAAACTCTAAAGCAGGTCGCACACCAGAAGCGCCGCTCGGCGCCGCGACACGGCGCGTACATGACAGATTAAAATATCGCACACCAGACGCGCACATTCGAATGATATTTAACATGAAACTAATCAGATGGCGCTCTGTGGCGCGGCTGAAAAATGAACTGCGTCCTGAGCCGTCGCCGGGCGCCGCCGACAGCCGCCGACTTGCGGCGCCGGTGTGTGTATCCTGATAGAAACCTATGATTAGAATTCTAAAATACGTGGCGCTGCGCGGCGCGCCGCCGAGCGTCGCTTCTGGTGTGCGACCTGCTTTACACGCACAGTTCAGTCCTGCATTATCTCCGTGTAAGTTCAGACTTCGCAAGTTTGATCAAGGCTGCAGTCTCTTCTTCTCAGTTTGATATGGAAAAGCAGATTATACCGAGGACACGGGTAAATCTTCAAAGGGAACAGTGTACTTTATAACTTCATTCACATCACCCTGGCTTCGTTGTTTCACTTTCTCAACAATAAAATGTAAACATGATTTAAGGAACTGCCTATTTTCATTTTAATATTAGCAACTTAGACAGCAGACATGTTGAGGCGTCGTGCTGCATGAGCGTCATCTTCACTGTGTGGATATTTATAACAAGACGGAGCCGATAACAACGGCCTCCTTTCAATTTCAGTGAAAATACGAAACACAGCCTCTCTTTTGCTGAGTATCAGTTTTAAGAATCGATAATGGCCATTATAAAAGTATAACATACAATAAGTTTATACATTATAGGAAATAAAGGCAAGCGATCAGTCAATATACAGAATGTACGTGGTTACATTAATCATTAACTTATCCTTGCGCTCAGCCAAAACACGTTACCTGAGAACAAGTAATAGATTCCAATGCCCAAAGTCAGGGAATATGTCGTTAGATAAACACAACAAGATGAATGAAATATCCCGTTTAATAAATATAGTGAGATTAGATCCAGCGGGAGATGCTTGATGAGAAGTCCGACTAGCAGAGCTCTCATCTGGGTAGATGGGCTGAGTGTGATTAAATGTTGAATGTGATGAGTTTTCAACAATACTAAATTGAAACTTTATTTTTTTACATGGTTTAATAATTTTTTGTTATTAAAATTGAAGTTCCTGTTTCAAAGCTTACAGATAGATGGCTAATTTGTATGTCATTGACACTTTTGGCACTTTTTTGAAGTATTTTCATAAGTTTTGTTTTTTCCTGTAAATGATTCAATAAATACCGTACCGTGACATTCATACCGAGGTATTACCGTACCGTGAAATTCTGATACCGTTACATCCCTAATATATATATATATATGTATATATATATATATATAAATATATATATATATATATATATAAATATATAATGTATGTGTGTGTGTGTGTGTGTGTGTGTGTGTGTGTGTGTGTGTGTGTGTGTACTGTGTATATTTATCATGTGTCTTTAAATACACACATGTATGCATTTTTTTGAGAACGTTATTCTTTCTAATATATTTTTGTGCTATATGTTTAGATATAAAATATGTATTCATATGATACAAAATATATTTACTTAAATGTCTACATAACAAAATTGATTTGTTTCTCTCACATATACATAATAAATGTATCGATATATACAGTTCAAGTCAGAATTATTAGCCCCCCTAAATTATTACCTTCCCTGTTTATTTTTTTCTCTAATTTCTGCTATACAGAGAGCAGATTTTTACAGCTCATTTGTAAACAGAATAGTTTTAATAACTCATCTCTAAAAACTCAACTCTAAAAAATTTATTTTATCTTTGCTGTACAGCTTAAAGTGTCATTTAAAGGCTTAACTAGGGTAATTAGGGTAGCTAGGCAGGTTAGGGTAATTAGGCAAGTTATTGAATAGTGATGGTTTGTTTTGTAGACTATCAAAAAAAAAAAAAGCTTACAAAAAAAAGCTTAAAGGGGCTAATGATATTGTCCTTAAAATTGTGTTTAAAAATTAAAACTGCTTTTATTCTAGCCGAAATAAAGCAAATAAGACTTTCTCCAGAAGAAAAATATTATGAGACATACTGTAAAAATGTCTTTGCTCTGTTAAACATCATTTGGGAAATATTTAAAAAAGAAGAAAAAATTCAAAGGGGGTTGAATGATTCTGACTTCAGCTGTATAATGCACACAGTATGTCAAAACAAACTTTTATATCGGATGTGATCAATCTTTGCCCAGCACTAATAAAACACACCTGCATCTACACATGCAGTATACACACAGCCTTGTTCATAATAGCAGTCCTGATTTCAGCCGTCTATTGGCCGTAACGTGTCAGGTCAGTCTCAGCAGGAGTGTCTGGTCTAGGACTGCAGGAGCATGTTTGGGGAACCTCTATCTCTCCTGACCTGCGCTGACTCTGTTGGGCTGTGCATGGGTGATAATGAGCCCTCGGAGGGGGTGCTAATTGATTCAGTCTCCCAAACTTGCCGCTCATTAACACCCTCTCCCAGGGCAGCGGCAGTGCCTCCTTTGGGAAGCGGCGGGCGGAGAATTGAGCAGGTGCTTGTGGAGAGACAGAAACTAAGGCCGGGATTGAGGTGGAAGGGCAGCAGGGGAGGTCGTGTGTGTGCACCCGTCCCGCTTAGTGTTGTGCAGCACAGCATTTTCACCGTTTGTCCTCCTGTACATCACGTAGAGAGAAAATAACATGCATTTTCATCAGTCTGTTGGCTTTTAATCATTGTGTGAAGAAAACAAGCATGCATACACTACCTTTTTTATTTTTTAAGGCATAGTTGACCTATATTAATAAAAGTGCTTCATCAGACGAATACAACGCTGGCATTTATTATTGTTATTAATAATATTAGGAGTGCAAAACACAACATAAGGTAAACACAGTGTGTATAGCAATCTGTATAAACAGCAGTGACAATCAGAATAATATTGGTAGTATTTCAAGTATTAAATTATTTAGTATTTAGCATTCACAGCCATTATAATAATAATATAGCTGTGATGATGGATGTAATGTTCTGTGATGATTGACTGCAACAGTGATATCAATATTAATGAACATGACAATGATGATATTATATAACTAACAATAATGATGATGTAATGCAATGGGGAGAGAAAAAAGCATGCATGCCCAACACATACCGCATCTAACCTATCTTCTGTGTCGGTGTTCATATTTCTTTTTATTTCCCCCTTCTTTTGCCTTCTCCCTTTCCCTCCCTTATTTCCTCAATTAAAAACAAAGAAATCCCATGCAATGGTTTAAAAGAAAAATAAATGCTGTCACTCAGAGGTCACTCAGCTCTCAATCATAATGTGGAGCGAGTGATTGCTGTCAGAAAACAAACGTGGCAGGGCTACAGATAATTGAATGTAAAATCTATCTAACAATGCACTATAAAGGGAACATACAAGGGAAGATGCTCTTTTAGTAGAGACTGGACTTGAACTGTTTTCTGCATGTCTGCTGTTAATGATTTATTGAATTAAATTTACATGACATGTAAAGTAAAGATGGCATGCTGTATTGTGATCTAATGGTGTTTTCAGAAGGGCAGAATACCAAATGTTTTCATCAAGTTAAACAGAGGCTATATTAGATTTTCAGGTTATGTTTTGGTGTTGATATAACATCCCTGACAATTACCAGAAAGTTGCAATTGACGTCATTCACACTCAAAGAAACCCATACAGGATATACATAGTGTATCTATCTACAGGATGTATAGCATCTTTTGCGATACAAAAACAACATTAGAGGACATAAAGCAGATTCTATCTTCATTCTCTGTAAACCAATCAGCATCCTGCAGTCTAGCTCCGCTATTTTGGTATCGCACTTTTGTTCTAGACACCCTTACGAAAGTGGTACGTTAGAGTACACAGTTTTGATACTTCTGACAGTGGAAATAAATGCATATGGTAGGGTTGTCATGATTCTGGAATTTGATACCAATCAGTATTGAAATAAAAAAAAAGTCCATTTCCCGCTTACATTTGAGCGCTGTTGAGCATGTGCTTAAACAGTGCTGATTTGCAATTTTGCTCACCAGAAATGACTGCGTTTGGTCGTGAATCCAGTGTAATCACCGGATTCACCGCTGTTTATTGAGTGTAAACACGGATACAGCGACACTGGAGCATTTTAAAGCCACGAACATCAGCTGGTCTGTTTATGAGCTGACATATGAGCAGGACCAGACGGAATCTGCGGACGTTTTTTGCTATTTCTGCGGAGAATTTTGGTAAAAATCTGCAGATTTCTGTGGAATTATCTTGGGAGTATCCAGCGGAGTATCATAACTAAAACCGTAATATATTAAATAAAAAGTTTAAAAAAAAAATTTACTGAATAAAAACTGAATAAATTAATATTTACACATTTACTCAAGTAAATAAATAGAATTAATAATGGGCTAAAAATCTTCAGAAATCTGCAGAATCTTGTGTGCGCAAATTACATGTGGGTCTACATATGAGTGATCCGCTGATGAATCGACAGATCTTCACGGCGCTAAAATGCTCCAGTGTCCCAGTATCTGTGTTTACACTCAGTTCGGTGAACTGATGACCTTCACAGCCAATTACAGTCATTTCTGTTGAGCACGTGAACACAATGGCCAATCAGCGCTGTTTAAGAACGCGCTCAAACGTTAGCGGCAAATAGACTTTTGTAAAATTTCAATACGGATTGGTATCAAATTTCAGTATTATGAAAACACTGGCATACAGTACTGCACTATACCGAACCACACCACTCCATGCAAAGGCGTCAAATGCTGGTGTGTTAATGGGTTTTTATGTAAAGTTTTGAACTAAAGTTGTATCTTTGTTTGTTTCCTATTTCCCTGCAGTATTCGAAGTGTCATGCAGAAGTATCTGGAGGAAAGGGATGAACTGGCGTTTGACAAAATCTTCAACCAGAAGATCGGTAAGTTCCATTTTGCTCGGGTTGTCGAAATGACAAATTCTAGATTCATTTGGCAGTAAAATTCCTGTAAATTTTGAGTGCGCATTGGCATTAGCTCGGGCGAACCAAAAATATGCAGATTTTGTTTGACTTGATTGTTTAGAAACAAAACTTATAAGACAGTTTTTGCTGAATTGTATTTGTTATTATAAATATGTAATGTAATCATAAGGTTGGCTAACAGTTTTGGAGAATGTGGTGTTTCCCCATTCAGACAGAATGCCTGAACATACTGCCTGAGAGAGGTATGAAAGATGGCCACCGAGTGAAATGGCTTGCCTTAAAGGGACTTTGCCAATAGCCATTATAATAGGAAAACAATGTCATGAAAGACAGAAACTCAGACAGGTTTGGAACTAGTGTAGGATGAGGAAACGATGACGGAATTATAATTTTAATTGTGCTATATCTTTACGACTTAATTGGTTGTTTCAAATTGCAAGCTATGCATCCTGAAAGTGTTAAAGAAATCCCTCATTTAGGTTTTATTAATGTGCCATCATTGAGGATTCAAACAGAGTAGTTCTTCAAATAAGCGTCTAGACCCTTGAGGAGGACATTTTAATCAGCATGAAGTTAAATAAGGATCTTGTTCTTCCTTTTTTCTTATCTGTCTAGTCAAAGACCGCTCTTTGTTCTTTGTAATGGCTGGCTGTTGTATCTGCTTCTCTCTCAGTCACCTGAACAGTTCAACTCTTTGTCAGGCTGTGTGTTGTACAAATGTACTGCTGTTGCGGTTTGATGAGTGCATGTGCCCAATTTACCTCAAGTACCCAAGTTTCCCCTTCACGTTCACCACTGTTGGAGAACGGCGTTTGCAGTAATCTGTGAGCTGTGGAGGCACCATGGGAATGCGGCAGACAGACCCAGATTTTGATTAACTTTAATTTTTACTTACTTCTGTGTCTGAAGTCCCAAGTGAGGATCTGCTTCTGTGATTTTTCTTTCTTTCCTCTCTCTCTCTCTCTCTCTCTCTCTCGTGATCAACTTTATTTCACTTACATTGTCTCCATGCACAAAAACACATGCACAAGGCTGACAGATTATATAATGGGATTTGTATCAACTTTTATGCATTCATTGCTTCATTTTCTTTCGGTTTAGGCTAATACATTTACACTAATGCATTTTAGTTTTAAAATGGCATTTTAGAACGTAAACAATCCACGTCCACATTAGCATTTCATCTAGCATTTCTGAAAATACCTCTGTCCACACTACACCACTGAAAACACAGTTGACTAGGCAGGTTAGGGTATTTAAGCAAGTTATTGTATAATGATGGTTTGTTCTGTAGACTATAGAAAGAATATATAGCTCAAAGGGGCTAATAATATTGACCCTAAAAGGGTTTTTAAAAAATTAAAAACTACTTTTATTCTAGCCGAAATAAAACAAATAAGACTTTCTCCAGAAGAAAAAATATTATCAGACATGCTGTGAAAATTTCCTGAATTTGTTAAACATCATTTGGGAAATATTTAAAAAAGAAAAAAAATTCAAAGGGGGCGAATAATTCTGACTTCAACTGTATATATAGATATGTATATATTAGGGCTGCACAATATTGGAAAAGTCTAACATTGCAATGTTTTTTATTTTGAAATATATTGCGATAGGAATACAATTTCACTAGATGTGTTAAATAACTATTTGGAAACAATTTATCATTTTAGATTTGCTTGGGATGATTTTGTAGGGTATATGCATAAAATATAGCAAGCAATCTACAATCACAGATAAATTCAATAAATGCCAATTAAATAAACAGCATTTTATTGCTTTCAGAGGACTTGATCTGTATTCAGGTATACAGCAATTTAGTAGTCAAATGTAAAATAATAGTTTTCATAGTCTTCGTTTGAAAAACAACTCTATACAATTATTTGTTTTTAATTCATCAAAGTTACAAACTGTACAATTTCTTATACCTGAATGCTTTAAAGACCCACACACAGTCTCAGGCCTCAAAAACACAGCAAAATGATCTAAGATAATCCAGACTCAACGTTGCATATACTCGCCATGTAACTATTGCATAGGATCACATTGAGATACCGATGCTAAAACGATATATTGTCCAGCCCATATATTGTGCATATAAATATGTCTTTTTAAAAAATTTTAAACTGTGAACTAATAAAAATGAATATTTAAAAAAATATATAATCAAATATGCATATATTATATAGGGCTGTGCAAAAAGATTGATATATCTAACTATCGCCATTATTTCTTTCACAATAGTGTATCAATAGTCCAACCTGAAGTATCGATGCAAGTTGTGCCAAACAGCATCCTACTCTGCACCATGTGGATGTCGCTAACTCGCTACTAACAAAACGCTAAGTAGTACGGTATCAGAAGTAAACAAGGGTGAGCATGGTGGAAAATGTAAAGGCACCTCCAGCTTTTTAAAGCTGACGTGTGGCTGCACTTTGGTTTTAACACTATACCAGAGTACTGAATTAGACAATAAATGTCATTTGCAAGCTTTGCAAATCTATCTTAAAATGTTCAAGAAACACCACGAACTTGCGTTATCACTTAACAAGCCACCACGCAGATGAATTTGCGGCACTGTGACCTCAACCGAAACCTCCTGATTCAAGGCAAACTACATTGGATAACATCAACAAGCTTCCGTCTACCTCAACTAACATTGCGGAGTTACTTAATACTGCATAGGAGGAATGGGACATAAAATGGAAGGAACTGTCGTCAAGTTGACATGTCAACTGTTTTAAACCATTCCTGAGCCCTGCGTTTGGTGTTTTTAGGTGCAAAGATGCTTAATGCGTGAATGCCTCCTAAATCTGCGCATGTGGTGAACATTTTGCTGTGAAAACTGGCCGCACAACAACAATTTTATGCACTCGCACAAATGCTCCCAAAATATTTTGAGGTTGCATAAAATTTTGGGCGCAAATGCGACCAAAACCGTCGCAATTTCGATCCCTGATTTTGGACACTTTAGTTTCTAATAGTTTACCGCATATTAGGGCACTGTGTTCCTGTTTTATGTTTACATTTTTTTTTACTTACTTTAGTTTTATAAATGGCTTATTAGTTAAGTGTTTGTTAACAATATGCATTTAATACAGTTCAGTGAGTTCTCTGTTCAATCACACTGTGCAGTTCTAATGAATTGAAATGGATAGAAAATAAATTGGAATTGGAATTTTAATTCGTCTGCTGACTTTATCAAGTTGTCAATATAACATGACGCATACTAATACAAACTGTTGCAATATATAACAAAATTTATTGTATCGCAATTTATCGGGATATATTGTATCGTGACCCATGTATCGTGATATGTATCATATCGTGAGGCCCTTGCCAACACACAACCCTAATATTATAATAAATATTCAAATGAAAGCTAGTAAATAAACAATTACTAAACCAGCCTGATGAGATGTAAACAACGATTTACATGTAGCAATGAAACAGCACACTCTTGTGCACTGAACTATCGACATCACCTCTTTAAGGACACTATAATAATGTCTTGTATTGATCTGTGGATGCATGGGTGGTGTAGGATTAGATAGTGAAGGAAAATCAGGTGATGAGTCCTGTGTGCTGGTGAACTCTGTGCATAAAAACAGTACTGTTTGAAAAGCATCCCAGAATGCACCTCTTTCAGTCAATGAGCCGTTTTAAAATAGCAATAATAAATAAAGCTCGTGTCCAAACCTCAGACTGCAAGTGTTTATGTGTTCTTATTGAGAATGTTTCAGACTTGTAATAAAAGTGTTACTATAGTATATGATGAGTCACGATCACAAACTGTTATTTATGTGTATATAAACAACTGGCCTACTCGAGTGGGAAACCTGTTCGTGATCTTAACAGGGAAATTAAAGCACTGCATTGCTAGCGGACCTGCCAGAGTTAAACAACATGCCCAAATGCATTACTCAACTAAAAGCAGGATTTTCACTAATGCAAATATGTGAAGTAGCTTGCAAATGTTCCAGGCCTCTCTGATGAGAGGTGTGAAGCAGGAAAGCAGAGTTTGCTGTGGAGCCGCTAGCTTGCCATGCTGAATTTGAATGACAAATGTCTGGGTTTTGCATCTGACCAGTGGAAGGAGATAATGACTCAGGGGATGGTTGCATAATCAGATGCTTCCCTTCTGTCTTTGTCTTTTAACCTTCGTTGCTGTGGCATTTCATGTTTATTCGATCAACCGTGTAATGTTGCGTGATGTAACGATATACATTACCGTTGGGCTTTTTAGAGACGCTGCATTCACTTGTCATGCCTTTAGCTGTTGCATGTTGCTTTTGGTTTTATCGTAAAGGATTGGTTCATTTCTAAAATGAGGATTTCTGAATTATTCTCTCACCTCCTTGTCATCCAAGATGTTCATTTCTTCTGTCTTAAGTTAAAAGGTTTTTTTAAATGCAGTTGCAGGATGTTTCTCCCCATATTGTACTTGCGTGGTGCACAGTGACTTAAACTTCTGAATTGCGGATTTAGCGGAGCTTTAGAAGCTCTAAATGATTGTTTCTGCTGTACAGTTCAGTTCAGTACAGTGCAGTTTAATTTGGTACAGGTCACTGTGTTTGCACTGCTAATAATACCTAGCCTAGAGCACAATATACTATTTAAAAACTAACCTAGAGCGTCATCTGTTGTTTAACTAGTCTATAGTGCCATCTGCTGTTAAAAACTAACATTGTTTTTCGTTAATACCTAGCCTAAAGCACAATTTACTGTTAAAGACTAACTTGGAGTGTCATCTGTTTTTAAAAACGAATCTAGAGCGGTTTCTGTTGTTAAAGAAACAAATCTAGAGCGTCATCTGCTGTTTAAAACAAGCATTGTCTGTGCTTAAAATCTAGCCTAGAGCACCATCTAGTGTTAAAAACTAGCCTAGAGTATCATCGGTTGTTAAAAACAAGTCTACAGTAAAAAATAAATGCACAGAGCGCCATCTGCTGTTAAAACTAGTATTATATGCGGTTAAAAACTAGCCTAGAGCGCCATCTGGTGTTAAACTCTAGCTTAGAGCGCCATCTGGTGTTAAACTCTAGCTTAGAGCACCATCTGCTGTTAAAAACGAATGTTGTCTGTCATTAAAAACAAGACTAGAGTGTTGTCTATCATAAGAACTAACTTAGAGCACCATCTAGTGTTAAGCTCTAGCCCAGAGCACCTTCTGCTGTTAAACACCAGTCTAGTAACCTGCTGGTAAAAACTAGCCTAGAGCGCCATTTAGTGTTAAACTCTACCTCAGAGCATTGTATGCTATTAAAAACTAGCTTAGAGCACCATCTGGTGTTAAACTCTAGCCCAGAGCACCGTATGCTGTTAAACTACTGTTGTCTGCAGTTAAATACGAGCCTAGAGCACCATTTGCTCTTAAAAACTAGCCTAGAGCGCCATCTGCTGGTAAAAACTAGTCTAGAGCACCATTTGGTGTTAAATTCTACCTTAGAGCATTGTATGCTATTAAAAACTACTGTTGTCTGCCATTAAATTTAAGCCTAGAGCGCCATGCGCTGCTAAACACTAGCCTACAGCATCATTTGTTGTTAAAAAAGTAATCTAGAGTCCAATCTATTGTTACAAATTAGCTAAGAGCACCAACTAGTATATTCTGCTGGTAAAAACTTGCCTAGAGCACCATTTGCCATTAAAAACTAGCCTAGTGCGCCATCTGGTGTTAAACTACAGCCTGTAGCGCCATCTGCTGTTAAAAACTAGTGTTGTTTGCCATTAAAAACAAGACTAGAGTGTCGTCTACCATTAGGAAACTAGCTTAGAGCACCATCTGGTGTTAAACTCTAGCTTAGAGCATCGTATGCTATTAAAAACTAGCCTAAAGCACCATCCACTGTTAAAAACTAGTGTATTCTGCTGTTAAAAACTAGCTTAGAGCACCATCTGCCATAAAAAACTAGCCTAGAGTGCCATCTGATGTTAAAAACTTGTCTAGAGCGCCATCTGATGTTTAAAAACTACTGTTGTCTGCCGTCAAATATGAGCCTAGAGCGCCATCTGCTGTTAAACTTTAGCCTAGAGCATCATTTGTTGTCAAAAAAGTAGTCTAGAGTGCAATCTGTTGTTAATAATTAGCTTAGAGCACCATCTACTGTTAAAAACCAGTATATTCTGCTGTTAAAAACTAGCTTAGTGCACCATCTGCCATTAAAAAACTTGCCTAGAGCGCCATCTGATGTTAAAAACTACTGTTGTCTGACATTAAATAAGAGCCTAGTGCTGTCTGCTGTTAAACACTAGCTTAGAGCATTATCTTCTGTTAAGGAATAACCAAAATATTGACTTTATTTATTATTATATTGTTATAAAAGAACAAAACATTGATCTGTTTTCATATAATTTCTTAAATGAAACTGCAAAATACTTGTACTGCACCTGAAAAATAAGCCATTGTTTTATTTGTGTATGTGTATTTATGGTGTAAAATCTTTGCTTGCGTTGGCTTAAATGTCTTCTTTTTATTGCTTGTTACCTATAGAATAAGGGAATTAGTTTGGCTGTAGTGCTCAGACAACTTACAGAGTATTACAGAGTAAAACTACCATCACAAATAATTATTT
Organism: Danio rerio; assembly: GCF_052040795.2. Classification (NCBI taxonomy): domain Eukaryota; kingdom Metazoa; phylum Chordata; class Actinopteri; order Cypriniformes; family Danionidae; genus Danio; species Danio rerio. The sequence goes on from NC_141030.1 coordinate 48,009,813, forward strand.
ATCATGAAAATTGATCAATAACGCCCACCCATAGTGTGAGTAAATTCATCTTCAGCCAAACGTAGGGCTTTAATGTCCAGCAAATGTCGGCTCTGGATTGTTTGTAGTGTTTATTTCCTGCAGAATCCCCCTCTGTGAAGACCCTTCAGTCTCTGTGATCCGCCTAGTCATCGCAGACCTAATAGGGAGCAACAAGTGGCTTTCACCATTAAAATTGCATGAGAAATTAATAGAAATGAATCTTGCTTAGCAGGAGGAGACGCAGAGAACAACACATGGATGAAAAGCTCAGGCTCAGGGGTGTCTGTCGGCCCAGAATGACAGGAAAATGCCGTCCTCCATCATTGATGTAATTCGGCTTGACAGTCGCAGCCACCGAGATGTTTGCGTGGTAAAAAGCAACGTTTGATGTCGGACTTTATTGGCAGCAGAACTCGATTTACTGGAACATCTGGAATAGTCTAGATAATGCTGTCTATACATGTTATAATATGAAAAGCGTCTCTAAATATTGAACGATGGAGCAGAGAGGGCTTTGTTTAGCCGAGTCTGAGATGTTTATTTCTCTTCACACGTCAGGTCTGAGGTGTTGTGCTGAAGTTTAATACTTGGCTTAAGATGGTTTCGAGTGCAGTCTTAATTCATCCATTCATAAATTAGGGCCTTAACAGGTTTCAAGTCCAAGCAATAAGGCTTAAATTCTTTTTAAAATGGATTAAATGCTGTTTTTTTGATCTATTTTTCTAATTCAAATATGTATATAGTCTTTAAAATGAGTTTAATTGAAATGCAAAATGTTAATAGATCTTGCTTAGTCACTTCCCAGGTTTTGCAGGTTGCTATGTCCCGAATTTTGATTGCCAATCTTATGCACATTGTAATTGTTTGTTTTGGTTTGATTTGATATTTCTTCAACCAATCGCTGAGCCCGGTGGACCAAAGTGAGTGCTCTAACATGGCCAACCCTGTTTCTAGTTGTTCTAATTTTGATCAACATGCATAGTTTTGCTTCACATAGTATTTCGGTTAAAATAACTTTAAGGATCGATCTTTAGTTTGGACCTCTAATTTGCTTTACTTGTTCCCAAAAAGGCCTTAGAACAGTCTAGTGCTAAGAAATGTCTAGAAAATGTGATCAATTTGATATTAGTTATCAAAGGCTAGTCTATATATTACAAATTTTGACTGCTCATTGTATCAGGGAATCCGCAGGGTCTTAAAGTCTTAAATTGATTGAAATAGTGTGTTATGTGAATCATTATAAACAAGTCTTAATTTTCCTTTGTCTATGCAAAGCTACCCAATCTGACCAACACCCATCCAATCCCTAACATTCTATCTCAATAAAAGTTTTGACAAGATTATTAATTAACTCTATTTACTAACTCTATTTCTATTTACAACCATATGGTTTAGTCATCGTCCTTACAATAACATTTGTTTTAATTATGTTTTTTATGTTTTAATTGGGACATTAGAAAGAATCTTTAGCATTTAGCCTTGTTAAAGTCTGAAATTTCATTCATAATGTTGTTATAAATTTCTTAAAGGGGGTTTTTACATTAGGGTTGGGCGATGTCCACTAATTTGGCTTCGTACGATGTCTAATGTGATACATCGCGATGAAGGTTGGAAGCTGTGTTTAAAAGAGTACGCGCGATGAGTGCGCGACTAATTTGAGGACTGGGAGACGTGCGATTTCCGGGAGATTATCACTCGTTTGTGGGCATTATAGTCCCGCAAATGGATAGAGACTCCCGGAACTTCCGGGACACTTGTGATGTCTGAATATCACATTTAACAACTATAGTGAGACTCGATCTAGCGGTATATCCTTGCGGTCTGACCTGCACTGCATTTTGGAGCTCAGAAAAGCATGACTGTGTGTGTGTGTGTGTGTGTGTGTGTGTGTGTGTGTGTGTGTGTGTGTGTGTGTGTGTGTGTGTGTGTGTGTGTGTGTGTGTGTGTGTGTGTGTGTGTGTGTGTGTGTGTGTGTGTGTGTGTGCGTGTGTGTGTGTGTGTGTGTGTGCGTGTGTGTGTGTGTGTGTGTGTGTGTGTGTGCGTGTGTGTTTGTGGTCACGTGATGTGGGTTTTCAGCAGACGGAGGGCTGTTCAGAAATGCTAGTTAAAACACTGTGTGGATGTGGATCATTTTCATTCTAAAATGCCATTTTAACACTAAGACATAATAGTGTAAACAGGGCCTAAGTGTGTATTTTTCACAAGCGGGTTTGCGACGGGGGTGGTCGATCGGCGTGTTGTCTATTGGCCATCAGCGATGGACGGTGGTATCGTCTATTGGCCAACCCTATTCCCCACTTGTGCTATTTGTCTTCTGCAGACACCGCGTAATGTCCTTAACGTTTACAATATTTTTGCGACTGATAGACGCACGCGAGTCGCTTTCTGTATGTTCAAAACCAAAAGATTCAGTAAAAGCAGAATGACTGTGATGTGTGTACGATGTACGTCTTTTCATTTTGTTGCTTTACTTTCGTAGCCTCACCTAGCAACAGCAGTACACACATTAGCAGCTCAATGATGCTAACGTAACGTTGTTCAGAAGGAAAAGACAGTGTGAACAAAAACCAACTGAGAAGATGGCAAAGGGGGATAATCTAATTTGGCTATGGTCCAGGCTATTGAACCAAGGGTGAAAGCACCTAAAGTGTTAAATTTGACTTGATGAAACCTGTAGAAACTCTGTTGTATGTATTTGATTATATAGAGAATTGAAATAGTATATTATACTGTGAAAATGCTGGGTTCCACACAATTAATTGAGACAACATGAAGGGATTAAGTTATTGTGAGTAGATTGAACATTAGTTTGACCCAAAAAACTCTTAAGAATTGTTTTGTTTCAGCTTGTTTTAAATAAGTAGTTTGAACAAACAGCAAAGGTCATTTTTTTATGTGTACAAGTCTGTTGGTCTTAAGCTTTTATTACAATTTTATTAATTGAACGTTTGCAAGCTAATGTTCAAGGTATCGATATTTCCTAAATAAAAGTGAGAATTGAATCAAGAATTTAATTGAAATTAGTTTTGAGTTAGAATCTTAAATTGAATTATCTTTAATTTGACCTTCATAAAAGCGCTTTATTCTTGTTAGTTAAGGCTGAGTATATACACTCACCGGCCACTTTATCAGGTACACCTGTCTGATGAGTCTCCATTTCTGCTGACACATTCGGATAGTCGGGTCAGAATTTGGCATCAACAACATGAAAGCATGGATCATCCTGCCTTGTATCAATGGTTCAGGCTGGTGTTGTTGGTGTAATGGTGTGGGGGAGATTTTCTTTGGGTCCATTAATACCAATTGAGCATCAACGCCACAGCCTACCTGAGTATTGCTGCTGACCATGTCCATCCCTTTATGAGCACAGTGTCTCCATCTTCTGATGGCTTCTTCCAGCAGGATAACGCACCATGTCATGAAGCTCAATCATCTCAGACTGGTTTCTTCTGTTACTTCACTGTACTCAAATTGGCAATAGAGCAGCTTTGGGATGTGATGGAACAGGAGATTATAATGGTTGTGCAGCTGACAATGCTATCATGTCAATGTGGAGCAAAATCCATATAGAAGGAATATTTCCTGTACCTTGTTGACAGTTGTAAAGGCAAAAGGGGGTCCAACCCATTCCTAGTGAGGTGTATCTAATAAAGTGGCCGGTGTATGTATATAAACTCTAAATTGATTAGTTATAGATATAGATAGATGAAGTTATAGAAACAAATTACTGTCTATATATGTTTAAAAGAGATTTTTGTCCTAATGTTCTGAGGCCTTTAAAGCTTTGAAATGGTTAACAGTGCTGATCCATGTGACCAATAACTCTCCGACGCAATGGGAGAAAAGGCTTCACGCTCTTTCTCTGATTGTGCCAGACAAGCGGAGCGTTTCACATTGTTCTTTCTCTACGGTCACAGGTTGAACCAAAGCCATTTCATATCCCTGTTCTCAAACTCCTGCACGCACCAAAGATCCTGCATGCTCTGCAGATCGATAAACCTGTTGCCTTGATGCTTTTTATTTAAGTCTTTGTCCTGTCTGAGAAGACACGACTGGCTTTAATAAATAACGCAGGGCGGCTCACGGCGAAAACGAGCAGCCTGTTTAGCAGAACGCCATTGGAGCCTGTTGTGCATGTATCTGTGCAGAAACATGACAGTTGGACAGGCAGTTTTGGGCTGATAATGATGTCTCTCCATCCCCCTCTCCGTGACACATGATTTATTGGACTGTGATACAGAGATGCTGCACTGCAGTGCCACTCGCTCTCATTTGCACTTTTCTTCTCCTGCTGCTCTTTTGCTTGTTAGCATCTTTCTTTTTATGGCAGGTGTGACACATTTTATTTTGGCCTGTGGAATTTTTGGAGCAAGGTTTTGAACCTTTGACTGAAATAAATGTTACAGTTGTAGTTGTATTGTGCTACTACTGGCAAAATTAAAGCGACAGTTCACCAAAAAATGAACATTTCCTCACAATTTAGTCACAGTGGTTGTAACATTTAATTTTTCTGTTGAACACAAAAAGATAGAAGTTAAATATTTTATATCACAGTTTTCAGACAGTTTTCAGTTTTTAAAACTACACTGGTTGGGTTCAACGCTAAGGATTTTTCTACTGGCCCGATCGGAAAAAGAAGTTAATAGCTATTTCTTAGCCACATATTTTAAATAATATGTCAAAAGACAAACACAACCGTATACATACAGTTGAAACCAGAAGTTTACATGCACTTTAAAAAAAGGAACATAACCATTTTGTAAAAATGTCTGCTGGTAAATCATACTAAACGTTTACTATTTTAGGTCCGTCAGGATTACCTAAATCATTTACATTTGGTAAATGCGAGAGTAATGAGAGAATGTTTTTGAGAATTTTTTATTAATTTCTAGAGAGTCAAATGTTTACACACATTTCCTTGGTATTTTTAATAACTGTATAAACTGTATAACTTTGGTCAAATGTTTCGGGTCTCCTTCCACAAGTTTCTCACAATAGTTTGCAGGAGTTTTGGCCCGTTCCTTCTCACAGAATTGCTGTAACTGAGTCAGATTTGTTGGCTGTCTTGCTCGCACAAGCTTTTCCAACTCTCCCCACACATTCTCTATAGGATTGAGATCAGGGCTTTGTGATGGCCACACAAAAACATTCACTCTGTTGTCCTTAAAGCACATTTAAACTAATTTGGCAGTGTGCTTAGGGTCATGGTCGGTTCAGAAGACCCATTCGTGGCCATGTTTTAATTTGCTGGCTGATGTCTTGAGATGTTGCTTCAGTATTTCTCCATAATGTTCTTTCTTCATGATGCCATCTATGCTGTGAAGTGGACCAGTCCCTCCTGCAGCAAAACAGCCCCACAACATGATGCTGCCGTTGGGATAGTGTTCCTAGGCTTGTGCGCTTTCCCCTTTGTCCTCCAAATGTAACACTGCTCATTATGGCCAAACAGCTCAATCTTATATCCATCAGAGCACAGGACATGTCTCTAAACATGATTTTTTTCCCTGTGTCATTTAGCTAATTGTAATCTGGCTTTGTTGTTGATTCTGGCTTGTTGATTTCCCCATGTTGTCACACAAGGGAGCAGTGTGTCTGAGTTTTTTCTTCAATACTATTCCACAGTTTTGCCTCACATTAACTCAAATGTTGTCAATTAACCAATCAGAAACTTCCAAAACCCTGACATCATCATCTGAGCTTTTACAGAGACAGTATAATCTAATTGTGTAAACTTGACTTTTAAGAAGAGTTATAACAGTTTTTCCAAAAAATATCTATATTTATTTATATTTGTAAATCTAGAATTTAAATGTTTAAAAATTTAAAACCATCTAGCAACCACTTAGGACACCTTAGCAACCACCTAGCAACACCTTAGCAACCACCTAGCAACCTCTTAGGACACCCTAGCAACCGCCAAGCAACACCTTAGCAACCACCTAGCAACCACTTAGGACACCTTAGCAACCACCTAGCAACCACCTAGCAACCACTCAGAACACCCTAGCAACCGCCTAGCAACACCTTAGCAACCACCTAGCAACCACTCAGGACACCCTAGCAACCACCTAGCAACACCTTAGCAACCACCTAGCAACCACTCAGGACACCCTAGCAACCACCTTGCAACGCCTTAGCAACGACTCAGAATACCCTAGCAACCACTTAGGACACCTTAGCAACCACCTAGCAACACCTTAGCAACCACTCAGAACACCCTAGCAACCGCCTAGCAACACCTTAGCAACCACCTAGCAACCCCTCAGAATACCCTAGCGACCACCTTGCAACACCTTAGTAACCACTTAGCACCTAGTCAGAACACCTTAGCAACTGCCTAGCACCACCTTAGCAACCACCTAGCAACCACTCAAAACACCGTAGCAACCGTCTAGCAACACCTTAGCAACCACCTAGCAACTAGTCAGACCACCTTAGCAACTGCCTTGCACAACCTTAGCAACCACCTAGCAACCACTTAAAACACCCTAGCAACCGCCTAGTAAAATGCTAATTCATGCTAGAATCATGCTAACAACATGCTAATTCATGCTAGAATCATGCTAGTAACATGCTAATTTATGCTAGAATTATGCTAACAACATGCTAATTCATGCTAGAATCATGCTAGTAACATGCTAATTCATGCTAGAATCATGCTAACAACATGCTAATTCATGTAAGAATCATGCTAATTCATGTAAGAATCATGCTACTAACATGCTAATTCATGCTAGAATTATCCTAGTAGCATGCTAATTCATGCTAGAATCATGCTAGTAACATGCTAATTCATGCTAGAATCATGCTAACAACATGCTAATTCATGCTAGAATCATGGTAGCAACATGCTAATTCATGCTAGAATCATGCTAACAACATGCTAATTCATGTAAGAATCATGCTACTAACATGCTAATTTATGCTAGTAATATGTTAACTCAAGCTAAAATCATACTAACATGCTATTTACACTTTAAAACCACTTCAAACTTTCAGATTCGGCTTTTCAAGCCACCATAAAGTTTGTCTTCAAACTTTAATATCTAGTTTTTTTAGTAGTGGTGCACCCTCGTAAATGTCCGCTTCTAAGACTTTAGAAACAAATGTTTTTCCCTTTAGCATAATCATTACCACCGTGTTTCTGTCTCTTCGCTGTACTGGTTTATACGGAAAAAAATAACGTGCTCACACCATCCAATCAGATAAGAAGAACAGAGAAGGCAGCATTTGAAGGCTTGAAAACACAAACTTTTTCTCAATTCTAAGACTGAATTTGCACGCAATTGACAGTCAGCACCGATCGGGCCAGTAACAATCCTGTCTACTGTCCCGAGCATCTCACACGCTGGCCCCGGGCCACTGGGCAGTCCTTATTGTTGAGCCCTGTAGAAATCCGAATCCTTCAATATATCTATTTTTGAATGATATTTCTTATGATAGAACTAACGCTTTTTTATCAGGATTTTAAAAATAAATCATTTATTTATGTCATGAGCATATGAATATAAACAGGCAATAGGTTTTTTTTTTTTTTTGGAGCTATTTCAATGTTAAGATGCAAACATTCCGACTTTAAAACAACACAAATGACTGAAAACCTCAGCACTATTGGCTGTGGTCATTCTTTCCCTTCTGTTGTCTTCCAGTGCTTATTTTCAGCTCTAAGTTCAGCAACTAAAGAGGCGGGGATGACGATAGTAAAGGCCTCATCTGATTGGTCAGATTTGATAAACAATCTATGCATGCAGCACACAAATGCTCGGCACATAAAACTAATGTAATTTATTCCACTTGCCTACATTATGAACATTGCACGTTCTGTTATCTGGATAATGATAATTCTTTCATCTATTGTGCAGCCCTAGTTTGAACATTCTACCAAACGTCTCCTTTTATGTATTTGGGACAAAAGACAAGCAGGAGTGAGTAAATGGTGACCTCATTTCCATTTCTGGCTGGACTAATCCTTCAAACCACTCTTCACATCATTTCAGATGAAGCTGATGAATAATTAATGTTAGTTCTGAAGTATTGTTGGTACAGTTACGCCTCTCATTTACTCTCATCATTCCAAAACGGACAAAAATACCACAGAGTGCTGCATGCGAGTCAGTGGGCTTGTTTATAATGGGTTTTATCAAATATAATATTGAATACCGATATTTTTTAAGGTATTGAATTGAAGTTGGAATTTTAAATATCGCAATGACACTAATGAAGAAGGAGTTGCTTGAACATTCTAAAGTAGAAGCAGTAGTAAAGTAGTAAAACTTTATTGTCCTTGACAGGAGATTTGTTATGGGCAACGCCATATTGCTGCAGACATTCACTAAAACAAGCAATAAAAACAATACAAAATACAGCAGTTACAAAATGTATAATGCTAATCAAGATAGACTCTTGTTAAATAAACCCACTGACACAGGTGCAAAGGATTTCTTATAGCGGTTTAACCTACACTTTAGGACTCAATGGCTGCTTCTCAATATGCGTTCTTTAGCGGTCTTGCGTTCTCGTGTTCTCGTGAAACGTCATCATCAGCTGCCTAAGTTCAGTTCCAATACTCAAGACCGCAAGTACGGAGGACGCGTGAAACATCCCGGATGTGTTCTTGATATCGAGGACGCAATGATGCAGACTTGAGCAGCGAACTCGCTCTGGAAGTCCCAGAAGTCATTGCGGCTGGAGGTGGGAAGCGCGGCATTTTATTTAGATTTATTATTCAAGTTCAGAGATATCACTTATTTACCTCAGGAGTTTCCCTAAATGAAACGATGAAAGTAAACATTACCATGGACATCTTAATAAAGGAATAAACACATTAAGGGTGTTTGTTTGCTGAAATTCGTATTAAAATCTGTTTTATTTATATTGTGCAGAATATATTTATAATGTTTTTATGCAAAGTATATATTTTGAAGAGGGGGGAAACAATACATCGTTGTATGAGTGCTGTAATGTTTAAATAATTTACCATTTAAAACACCTGAAGGTCATGTGACCATCAGGAAGAACGCAGCATCTCAATTCTCAAAGGACGCATTCTCTGCCCTCGTGGTCTCCTGAGTTCGTTCTTCCGAGGACACCTGGCAAGACCGCTCTCCACAAGTCCATTCTCTGCGTTCTTGGAATTGAGAAACAGCCTCATCTTCGACAACCTCGCATCTTCTACCAGAGGGAAGCAGGTTATAATGTGGAAACAAGAAATGAGTTGGATCGTTTACAATCCTTTCCACCTGATTGAGGACACTGTTCTCATATAAAACTTGAGGATTAAAATATTCACCCTAAATATGCTGTCTTTAAGAGATGCATCAGTTTAGATATACACTGAACAGACAGGTTGCCAAACCACACTGTGATGCCATATCTAACAATGCTTTCACGTACTGCTTTATAAAACAACATCATGAGCTTCTTGTTAAATCCAAAAAGACACAACCTCCGTAAAAAATACAATCTCTGGTGTAAACGAGAACAAACCCACTCAATGTGTGTTTTCCATGTGAAAGAACTGTCGATGTAAATGCCCAAGTACTTACAGGTTTCTGACTGAGTAATAGGATGGTCATGTACAACCACTTGATGATGGTCACCTATACACTTAGGGTCAAATACCATCTCTTCTGTTTTCTACAAAACTTCTCAAAACAGTCAATAATAGAGTATATGCTGGACTTAAACGCTTCCAGGGAACTGTATGCAGTTCCAAAATCGGCACGTTTAAGGCCTGTTTTCCTTAAAAATCAATGATCTTCACTGCCGAGTTGATATCCGATATATAGTGGGTCTCAGATTGTACAAGAAGCAGTGCATTACATTAAATTTTTCCGTGCATGTCTTTAAAATATGAACATTTATTTTACTCCAGTGTGTTTTTTTGCACTCGCCTGCTGATCCTGACGGATGTAAACAGCTTTTCATCTTGTTTTTTGCTTGAACAGCTAAATGAATGCTGAAGTCTATTTAATCTATTGTATTTTAGTTGCATTACAACATCGATGCTGTAAAAGGAGATGGTAGAGTTGTAAAAAGTCACATTGCCCGTTTATCGGAAGTTTATCGGTGTGGGAAATAACAGTAGCTGTGCATAAGGGTGTCACTATTTCGATTTAAAATCGAAATCGATCGAAATTTATGCTCAATTTCGATTATCGAATCAAAAAATAGAATCGTCGATGCTGCCACGCCCCCATGTCACGTCAGCTTGGCTTGCCAAGCAGGGAAAAACATGCTTGTTGAACTGCAGAAGCAGGAGACCCGTCGACAGAACTTAAACCCTCTCCTCTGTCAATGAAGTCGCCGGTGTGGAAGCATTTCGGATTTCCAGTGAGTTATGCTGACAACGTTCATGTTGTCGACAAAAAAAACACAGTTTTGCAAGCTCTGCTATGTACATATTAGGGTTCGTCCGATAGACAACACCGGCAACACGATCCTCCGCCCCCCCGTTGCAAATCCGCTAGCGAAAAGTACACACTCGGGCCCTGTTTACACTAATATGTCTTTGTTTTAAAATGGCATTTTAGAACGACAACAATTTGACATCCACAGTGGCGTGTAGCATATCTGAGCAGCCCTCCTTCCACTCTGCCTCTGAAAACGCACATCACGTGACCACACAGACACAGACGCACACACAGCCATGCGCTCGAGACAGCATTTATTATTCATTTACTGTATGATTTGTTTATGGGTAAAACAAAGACCATGCAGGTCAGGTAGTTTAAACGGTAGGCTACAAATAATTAATTCGTTATTAATTAATTAATTATTCATAATTGAAAATCGAATCGAATCGTGACTTTAGAATCGAAAATGTAATCGAATCGAGGATTTGGAGGATCATGACACCCTTATACATTATACCACAGACATCTGCTCTGATATTGCTCTGCTGTGAGTCTGTTCACTTGTCCAAGAAACTCTCTCTTAAAAATGTCTGTCTGCATATGATAAAATAAAAATATTTAATTTAGTCAAGCAAAGCTATTGTTTAACTTGTATTTATAGTGCAAAATTTACAATAAAAGCTTTTATTTTTGTTTTGTTTTGCACTTTGACAGCTCCAGGTCACTATATGCTATAGCATGGTTTCCGCTGCGTTCATTCTTCCATGTCGGGGCGCCACACCAAAATTCATTCCCACTACAGCTACATTACAGCTCATTCAAATCCTTCAGTTGTTGCTGTTTTTTTATGATAGCGGCTTATAATCACACATTAACAAATGAAAATGTAGGTGAATTATAAAAGAGTGAACTTTTCAGTAATCGTAGTAGTGCTGTTATTTGTTTAACCCTGTAAGGTTACATGCTGACTGACTGACTGACAGGGCTGTGCGATGCCTGCGGTCAGCAATTAAGATGTAGCTTTCAGTGACGATGAACAACGTTTCCATAATTACACTTTATTTATAAATAAAGGTCTGTGGTTCTGCAAACAATGACTTCACCTTGCTGGAGTATATAGCTGTTTCACTTTACTCCAGGACTCAGTAATGTCGTTTTGCAGGTCTATTGGAGACATTCATAAATATTAAATAGTATAATAAAAACAGATCTAACAAATGTTGGAGACATACTCGTCACGTAAACACACTTAATTGCACTTTATCTGCGCTTGAGCAGTGTGTATGTGAGGGTGTGCAAGAAGTTTTATGCATGAACAGAGGAAATCTGCATGCAAACTGCAGATTTGCATGCTCGTATTGCATGAATGCAATCTCGACTTGTAATACTGCGCTCATGATTTTTATTAGTGAAAGAACACCGTAGGTAGTTGGAAGATCTGTGTAAAAGGCCTGCCACCACAGCTGGAAGCAATCCTAGAGGAATCACTGTATAGTTGTATGGAAACGAGCAGTTTGAACATTCTACTAAACTTCTCAAAACATGCAATAGCTGTGATTGTGCAGCTGTGAGGACGTGTAGTTGTTTACACAAGCAGATGAGTGGTCTGTTCATTTCCTGGCCCACCCGTCCTCCTAACCATCAGTGTTCATGCAGACCTGCCTCCCTCTTTATCGTCAGTAATCTCAGCAGCGGAAGTCATCAGAATTGATGAACTCAGAGTGCAGTGAAAGAGAGAGTACGACAAATATATGTATTTTTACAATCTTATTAGCTCAGAAAAACTCAACAATAAAGACTTACAGAAAAGGAAAATCATAGTATGAGACTGATAACGGCAGCCAGAAGAGAGAATCATGTCGGATTTACTGTCCTGCTCCAATACACACTGCATTACACACACACCTCACGCAAGCGCTCATTTGTTTTTTTTTTTGTAATTTAATGCAATTAAATATGATATAATACATGCATAAATACATATAAATATTCATACAATTGAAAAAAAAAATATTTAAAAATGTCTGATTTATGATGCTGATGAGTGTAAACGCATCCTGACAGTCTTGTGAAAAGGGTCTGTGTCTTCAGGATGACGGCGTGCAGCAGCACACATTGTAAAGAGCATCTCTACATCTCTGTCTTTATTCTGCGTGAGCTTTAATGCTCGAGGGAGGCGTTCACGGTTCTCCTGAATGCTGCGATCTGTTGTTATGATGTTATCTGTCTCTCTGCTCTCCTGCTTTCTTCATTTGAGTTCTGCCTTTCCTCCCCTTCTCCTTCTGGATCATTCACATCTCTCTCTCGCCCTCTTTCTCTGTCTAATTCAGATTAGCTTTATTGGCATGACTTGCACAGTATTGCCAAAGCAATTATATCATACATAAAAATAAAACAATTATTAATGTATTTTATATAAACGTATAGATGTATATTATATATAAAGTAAAAAAACAAGTAAATTAAATTATATTAAAGTAAATCAATAATAAAAAAAGTATTAAGCATAAAACATTATAAATAAATATATAGAAAATGATGATGATGATGATGATAATAATAAATAACTACTCTCTCTCTGTAATTTATCTCTATTGGCATGACATGCACAGTATTGCCAAATAAATAATACAATACTTAAAAATAAAACAATATATATAACATATAATTACATGTTTATTAAATATAAAGTAAAATAAATGAGTAAATTAAATAATATTAAAAAAGAACAATAAAATTTAGTATTTAGCATAAAAATAAATAAAATAAATTATTAAACAATTTATATTAATGAAAAAAAAATAAGTAACCTCTTTTTCTTTAATTTAGATTAGCTTTATTGGCATGACTTGGCATTGGCATTGCATTTACTATTTTTTTTAAGCTAAGTGGGTGTAAACAATTTATGTTTTTGTATAACTACTTTTACAGCATCGATGTTGTAATGCAACTAAAATACAATAGATTAAATAATTTCAGCATTCATTTAGCTGTTCAATCAAAAAACAAGATGAAAAAACATATATATAACTACAAACAAACCTGAACTTAGATAAATAAAAACAAGAAAAAGATTAGTATGATGTAAAAATAAAAATAAACTGCACAAAATTAAAGAGAATAAGAAAAATATAAACAAAATACACAATATATATGCAATAAAATTATACAATTACACATTAAAAATTATTTAATATGTCTTTGTTAACCTTATGAAATTAAGGTGCAATGCACCCTAAAATTAAAAACCAGGGGGCAGTTTAATGCACTGAACAGTCTGAAGAAACTGGTTAGTTATTTATTTCACAAAATAATTTGTCAAAAAAAAAAATGAACATAATAATAATAACATTTAGTATGTGTGGAGTTTTTCATGGTCATGTGCAGCACTGTATTTAAATGCACAGTAGCTGATTTTTTTCCCAAAATCTGTTGAAAAATCTACAGTAACATACTGTTAACCATGTTCACAGTATGGAAATGTTGAGAACACATTATTACACAATATATATATATATATATATATATATATATATATATATATATATATATATATATATATATATATATATATATATAATATATGTGCATTCAGATGTGTAATTTTTCTGACTAGTTTTGTCCTCTCTCTCTCATTTCAGTTCAGATTTGCTTTATTGGCCTGACAAATGATACAAATGTTTTGCCAAAGCCTTTGCAATGTTTACATTAAATAGAACACATACAGCAGGTACACAGCAGTAGTGATACTTTTTTTTATTGTTTATTGTTGCACAAACGTGTGAGCATTTTAGGGATTTTTCCACATCCAACATTATATATTGTAGATAAACAGTTACTGATGATACCACCGTTTACAAACTACAGTGGCACTGCCAGTATTTTGGAGCCATAGTATCGTGATATTAGCATAGTACCAGTAAACCATGCAACCCTATTGTACAACAAAAATATATATATATGTATCGTGTTGGCCTAGCAAATATACAACAATGATAAGTGTATGTACAGGTATATTACTATGTACAGTGTTATATGTGCAGCTGGTATGTGCTAATTGGCAGTATATTAAGTATTTTATAACATTCTAGAATTCTGTGTGTGTGTGTGTGTTCCCTCTCTCTCTCTCTCTCTCTCTCTCTCTCTCTCTCTCTCTCTCTCTCTCTCTCTCTCTCTCTCTCTCTCTCTCTCTCTCTCTCTCTCTCTCTCTCTCTCTCTCTCTCTCTCTCTCTCTCTCTCTCTCTCTCTCTCTCTCTCTCTCTGTCTTGTTCCATCTGTCAGAGTTCTGGAATGGATGTTTGAGAGTTTTGTGTTGCCTAGCAACTGCTGTTGCCATAGGAACGCCAAAGATATTCTCTGTTTGCTTGGCGACCGGGAAAATGAAATTAAAGGATGAATTAAAGAAGGAATTAGATGATTTCCATTCAGACAAAGCGAGGGGGAAAAACCCCTGACAGATTATAGTCTGACAAATCAGGTAATTAAAGCCGTCCTCTTCCTGGCCAGAGGCTGCATGCTCTGATTGGTCAGATTGATCGATGCACATTACCAGTTTAGCTTTCGTTTTTCCGTCTGTTTAAACGCAGGCGTGTTCATATATCTGGATGTGCATCTTTTGTTAGACAGTCAGATCATCTGTGTTTGTCAGATGTGTTTGCGTGTGTGTGTGTGTGAGTTCATGCATACGTGTGTGCTAGCATAGCATTAATTGACAGTACTTTGATCCACCAGCCTCTGTTAATTGCTCTGGGATTTGGAGAATTAATTGGCCAGTCAATGTCATTATTTCCACCTCACTCGCCCTGTCTCTCTCTCTCTCTCTCTCTCTCTCTCTCTCTGGGCTTCACCAGGGACACTGGAATTACGCAGCTTTCGGGACACTTTTAGAAAACACAGGGTGACTGGGGTCAAGGAATCAACTGACTTCATTTCTTTTATGTATTTATTTATTTTTTGTGTGACACAATGCAAATTAACATTAGGCAGGTTGCAGACAAGGTAGCAAACAATAAAAAGGATTATGCATGGATGGATTTGCTCTTCAGTGTTCGGACTCTCAGTATTGACTATTAAACCACACTGAACTGAACTACACTGTTTTAATTCACCATGATCTTCTATGTGAAGCTGCTTTGACAGAGTCTACATTGTGAAAAGCGCTTTACAAATAAAGGTGAATTGAATATTTAAGTTTTAATAATTTGAGAGGAAAAAATAAATAAATACATGAGTACACCCTTTTAAAAATGATTTTTCTTTTCTTAATTTCTCAGTTAATATAGACAATATCTACACTACCAGTAAAGTTTGGGGTCAGTAGGATTGTTAAATGTTTTAAAATAAGCCTCTCCTCCTCAGCAAAGCTGCATTTATTTTATTTAAAACACAGTACAGATTGTAAACAGTCATTGCACTATAAAATAACTGTTCAAAAGTAGTTTATAATTTAAATTAATAATTCAAAATCAGTCTTCAGAGTCACATGATCCTTCAGAAATCACTCTAATATTACCTATTGTTATTATTAATATTATTATTATTATTAATATTATTATTGTAAGTGGTAATAGTAATAAAAGCAATAATGACTGGAGTAACAATTTCATTTTAAACTACATACTATTAGTAACTAATAAATATTTAATAAATATATAATTTTTTACATTTAATAAATGCCGCCTTGATTAACAGAAGTATTTTATTTAAGTTATTGAATAATTCATAATCAAAAAAAAAAAACTGACCCTAAACTTTTGACGGGCTCATCATAGCACACGTGCTGCTGATGATGTGACAATAAAAGTGATTTGATTTGATTTGAATTCCAGTCAATCAATGCATTCAAATTCACATCGCGCTCGAATTAAATCTTTTAAACGTTTATTACGGTGCTAAATAATGCCTCTGCGTTCTGTGGCTTGCGTGAGTCCAGGCAGAGAAGTGTCCATAATAAGGGCAGGTTTGTGGTGTTGTGGCTGGACTGTGATCGCCCAGAGCCAGTGTTGTTATTGGAGAGCTGCGTGTCTCTTCTCATTGCTGTGTGGACGGCTGAAGGAGGCTGCTGAGCTCACAATCCCACTGAGCTGCCCATTTTATTTTCCTTGCCATCTTATGTGAAAGCCAATGGCGAAATCCAATGCAAAAACATGGCGTCTATTATAAATGGGTCATTATTGCCACGTCTTCACACTGAACTTAAATTTAGGCTAATATAAACTGATTTACTAAATGCTTTACATGCGCTGCTGATTACAAGTCATTTGTTTTATCAATTAAATCGCATTAAAGTGCATTAAATTGATCAGAAGTGACCGTAAGTCAGTGCTTTCAGGATTTTTGCTAGGACATTTTCTTTTATTGGTACATTTTACACTTGCATGAGCAAACAGTGATGTGTGCAATGAATGTTAACATTCATTAATGAAAATAAAGTCGTTCATTGTTTGTTCATGTTAACTCAAAGTGCTTTAACTGATGTTAACAAACATGAATTTGGATTTTAATGTGCTTGTAGAGCTGGGCAATAAAATGATATTTGTATTTATTTATATAGAAGGTCGCTGGTTTGAGTCCCGGCTGGGTCAGTTGGTATTTCTGAGTGGAGTTTGCATGTTCTCCCCATGTTAGCGCGGGTTTCCTCCAGGTGCTCCGGTTTCCCCCACAGTCCAAACACATGCGCTGTAGGGGAATTGATTAACTAAATTGGCCGCAGTGTATGAGTGTGTGTGTGTGAATGAGTGTGTATGGGTGCTTCCCAGTACTAGGTTGCGGCTAAAAGGGCATCCGATGTATAAAACGTGCTGAATAAGTTGGCGGCTCATTCCACTGTGGTGACCCCTGATGAATAAAGGAACTAAGCTGAAGAAAAATGAATGAATGAAGCTGAAACAACACGAATCTTGAGGTTTTTGGTGGGACAACTAAACGTAATCTCTTTATGCTGCCCTAAAAAATTGTGATTGTTTGGAACCCAGCATTTTTACCAGTGCATGTGATCAATAACACATTGCTTTACATTTGACCTGTTGTATTTGATCTGCCACATTAAAAAAACAACTAAATTCTGAATGAGCAAAATGACCTTCCCTGCTGTGTTTTGGCTTTGATTCATGTCCAAGCAGCTTGATCCTCTGAAAGATTCTCTATTGTATGCCGTGACTGCCTGCGTTCTCCCACAGAATCACTGTCACCATGTTGTGTATTCCTCTAATCATTTTGGGCTGTTTTCTCTTTTGTCTCTCTGCCGCAGTCTCTCGTCCTCTGTCCACTTTGGCCCCGGGCCCATGTGGGTTTTTACACACTGTGGTTTGTAGTACAGTTATTTTCCCAGGCCGTATCTGTATATTCTCTCTGCCCTATAATTGCTGTTTATTTTAGTCGTGTGACATGGCTCTTTGGTATTTTTCTTACCACTGATTTTACCAATCAAATCACATTGTAATCCATCTGAAATGTTGTTTTGGTCTTTTTAAAATGCCTTAACCGTTACAGTATTAGTGTTATTATATTATTAATGACTTGCAGAATCAAGAGCGTCTGTGCTCCGCATCTTACGCCTTCAAACGCCACTGCGCGTTCACTGTGTGTAGGATTGCCTTCTGAGGCACAAGTCACTTATTAAATAAAGAAAAGATTGACGCAGTTTCTCCTACCAATGCAAATTCAGTTTTTACTGTTGATATTTGGTGCCAGATAATAAGGAAGTGACCATTTTGTTCGTTTAGACTCGTTGGATAGAAACGTTGCTTTCTTCGCACGTCTTTTATGTGATAATCCAGTTTTGCGTTAGTTGCAGATATTTAATTTGCATTTTTGCATGGAAAAATAGCCAATGAGTATATTTACATGGACACCAATAATTTGATTTTAATACGACTGAGCAGTGATGGAGTACAAAAAAAGCATACTTAAGTAAAAGTACCATTACTTGCCTAAAAATGTAGTGCGAGTAGAGTAAAAGTACCTGTTGTAAATATTACTCAAAGTAGGAGTAAACAGTAGCCCTTTTAAAAGTACTCATGAGTAATGAGGAGTATTATGCTTTTAAAAGTTGATGCATTTACATGTAATTTGTGGATGTGTGTGTAAACGTAACATTCTGTAGTGCATTTAGTGATTGCCCAGCAGGCACACAATGTCATAAGACATTAAAACTAGGTTAGATTTAGTTTGATGTCAGGTGACCAAAATTCAATGTCTAGCCAGCGTCTAACAGCAACATTATTTTGATATCCAATAATGACATCAAATGACGTTGATATTTGGTTGATTTTAGGTGGTTAGAAAGTGACCAAAATCCAATGTCCACCCAACATCTTAAACCAGGGGTGTCCAAACTACGGCCGGCGGGCCATCTGCGGCCTGCAATCAGTTTTGTGGCAGCCCGCGAGGCTTTTTATAAATATTAATAGAATCTGGCCCGTTATACAAAAATGAATGTAACTCAAAAAATAACCACCGGGTGTTGCTATGACGCGCCTTCAATTAGGCAGCAGTTCCTGTAATGAAGCAAAACGAACCGAACAAACTGAAGGAAACATAATGGTTAATCTCGTTTTGGCGAGCCATGTTACAATCAAGAAAAAGAAAAAATCAACAGTGAGAGCAGGAAATTTCAGTCATGTTGGGGCAAAGAATATTTCTTCACAGAGGTCAGTGGAATATGTGTCTGTCTAATTTGCCAGGAATCAGTTGCAGTAATAAAGGAATATAATATTAAAAGACATTATGAAACAAAACATCAGGCCTTCAGCTTTTACACTGGTGCCAAACAAGATCAAAAAGTAAAATAATTAGCAGCTGCTCTATCAGCTCAACAACAGCAGTTTTTTCATGCTAAAGTGCAAAAAAATTCTATGCTGGCTAGTTATGCACAGGAAACCCTTCACTGAAGGAGAATTTATACAGGAGTGTCTGATGAGTGTTGCAACTGTAATTTGCCTAGAGAAGATTCAAGATTTTAAAAATGTAAGTCTTTCGAGAAACACAGTTGAAATAATTAAAATAATTCCATAATACACAAACACACACACACACACACACACACACACACACACACACATATATATATATATTGGTTTTAGGTTGGACGTTAGACATTGACATCGGCCTGACGTTGAGTTCTAATGTAAACTTGATTTTCATTTCCAAACAAAATGCAGTGTCTCCACGACGTTGGGGTACAATTTCAATCTGACGGCATGTTGACGGCTTGTGTCAGTTGGGTGTTTAGGGCCATTTCAGTCATCATACTGTAAATATCCATCATCTTCTCATTAGGGACCTGCATCTAAACCAGGGGTGCCCATACTCGACCTGGAGGGCCGGTGTCCTGCAAAGTTTAATTCCAATCCCAATTAGATGCACCTGGGCTAGCTAATCAATCTCAGACTAGGCTTTCTAGAAACATCCGTGCAGGTGTGTTGAGCCAAGTTGGAGCAAAAATCTGCAGGACATCGGCCCTCCAGGACTGTGTTTGGGCATCCCTGATCTAAACAGTCTCTGCGTCAATACGTGTAAAGATTTTGAACATCTTCTTGGACACTTTTAGTGCTTCCAAACAGTTTGCTGCCATGTAAAGTGCACATGTCTTGAGGTAGATCATTATGATGCAATTTTCCTTCTATGTGAGATTTGATTGGACGGGAATTACAGGACTGATTTTTCTAATCCCCATTAACAAGAAAAAATAAAGTAGTGACTGCAGGTTGAAGGAAAGTAGTGGAGTAAAAGTACTGATACTGCACTAAACATGCACTCAAGGAAAAGTACAAGTACACATTTAAAAAACTACTTAGCAAATTACAATTTCTAAGAAGTACTACTCGATTACAGTAATTTGAGTATTTGTAATTAGTTATTTTACACCACTGCGATTAAGACAATACTCTGATTAAAAGTCTGAACAGGTATTTTTGATGACCTTAATCCGACTAAAGTCATAATCAAACTAAACAGAAATGGGATTAAATCCCTTAATGGGATTTTAGTGGCATCATTAAAGTGCAGTGCAGACATGTAAACACCGCAGTCAAACTATTACCCATGTGTAGGATTTTCGCCACGTTTTGCGACAGGATAGTCTATACACACACATACAGCTGTTTGACACTATTATCTGCACCTACCGAGTCAGTAAAGGACCACAAGCACCTGCACCGTGAAATGCAGAGGTTTATTTCCCCATATGACATGCGGTATTAATCGCCATTAAAACTACACTCTTGCACAGTTCATTGCATCCAATATCTCGTTTGTCACAGGGGCATGAATGAAATGCTCCTGAATGAAAGTGAAAGTGAAACTGTAGTTAAAAGTCCTAAAATTAAGAATGAAACACCTGAAACTACATGAATCTCCGGAGGAAATGTGGACAGCATGGTAAAGCAAAGAAGTTAATTGAATGATGTGCTATAACATGGGTTCATTAAAGAAGCATTCAAAAAGCAACTCATGTAAACACCTTCATTATATTATTCTCTTATTCAGATGAAGGCAAATCATTCCATTACTGATGTCCATGTAAACGTAGTTATTCTCTAATTGTCGCCATCAACAACATTTTAATATATATACATCATATATTTTAATATATATATATATATCTCGCACACTCTTATGCATTCTCCTGAGCACAGCCAGAGATGTTTACTGCTTTTCAAATTAAGCCTGTGACCTTCCCAGTGTTCACGGCGCTTTGCCAAACCTTCCTGATTGACGCTGTGAGATGACAGTTTGAAGAATGAGCTCCGGCGTCCAAAAGAGCAATATTCTGCTCTAAAAGGCTGAGTTTCCAGCTGAGCGGTGGATGTTCCTGCATCCAAATGAAGTCATACGTTCAGAATGCCAAGTCAGAATTTAATACCGGGGAAAATTAACCTGATGTTGTGTCGCTTAAAGCAGGCATGTCCAAACTCGGTCCTGGAGGGCCGGTGTCCTGCAAAGTTTAGCTCCAACCCCAATCAGACACACCTGGGCTAGCTAATCAAGCTCTTACTAGGCTCTGTAGAAACATTCTGCAGGTGTGTTGAGGCAAGTTGAAACAAAAATCTGCAGGACACCGGCCCTCCAGGACCACATACCACCCCTGCCTTAAAGGAACACCACACTTGTTTACTGGACAGCTTTCCTAGAATTGAGTTTTATTTTTATCTCCGGGTCTGGTGGGAGCACTTTTAGCTTAGCATAGATCATTGAATCAGATTAGACCGTTAGCATCTCGCTCAAAAATTACCATAGGTTTGATACGTTTTCTATTTAGAGCTCAAGTCTTCTGTGGTAAGACTAAGACCAACAGAAAAGGAAAAGCTGTTATTTTCTATGCTGATACTTTCATTCTAGTGTAATAATCAGGGAATTTTGCTGCCGAAATTTAGCTGTAGCGGGCAAAATTGATCATAAGAAGTTCATCGGCCTTGAAAATTCTATATATTTTTATTAAACTTTATATTCTATACTGGACATTAATTCTGTTCAGTGATTAGACTTTAGTCTAAGCAGAGTCAGACCCTACTGTCCCAATGAAATCATTAATAATCAAGGCATGATCATATTACATTGTGCTCAAATAAGCAAAATCTAGAGGCCTTTGCCTTTCATAATGGCATCTTCTGATACCAAATGATCGACTAGAAGTCACGTTATTATTTGCTGTTCCTAAATCCTGGATGGGCCACAAGACATTTGTCAGGAAGTGTAGATAAGAGTCGAACTTTAAATAAGAAAATTATGGAAACACTGATCATTGTTTTGAGTGAGATGCTAATGGTCTAATCTGATACAATGATTTACGCTAAGCTAAGCTAAAAGTGCTCCTGTTAGACATGGAGATCAGCTGAATGGATTCAACAATGCTAACTGTTTACCTCTAGGGCAGATGTAAAACGAGCCCATTTCTAATAAAAGTGGAGTGTTCCTTTAAATAAGCAGCAGCAAGAGCATCAGCTTGCGACGTGGGCTCTTGGATGAAAGGTTTGCGTTACATGACAGATGGCAAATAACCTGCTTGAAGACTGACACATTTGGCAGAAAGCAGCGTTGCATCATGTGATTTGCATAAAATGACAGTCTTCATGGAAGCCGCATCCGCCACATTGGTTATTACTTTTCGTAGGAAGCAAATAACGTTAAAGCTGTTTTCTCTGCATTCAGAGCATGGCAATGATCTGAGTTTAATGAGCAGCCGTCATTTTATGTAGCACAGCCATTTTTTTCCATTAGCGGCTGATTCTCTTGCTGTGCGCATTCACTGCTTGGTTGTTTTCCTGCTTGAAGATGAAGTTTATCTTTAGTGTTAAAATGCTTTATAGTCGGCTGTAGTTTCTGTGATCTGGAGAACATAGATGGAATGGCAGAATACAGGCATAAATATGTAAATAGCTGCATTATGCAGATTCTGGTTATTTAATGTCTGTCATAGCACTATGAATGTCATTTACCATTTAATGTAAGAATATCTGCATGATGTTATGTACATATATAATGCTACGACTTTCAAGTTTGGCTCTTGGGTTTAAAAGAGGTAGCATTTGATGTGATTAAACTTTGTGGTGAATTGGTGGCAAAATAGTAAAACAACAACCAAAATACTGCAAAAATAAGAGCATTTATTTACAAAAGTGAAAATAAGTCAAACAGCAAAAATATTATATACAAGATCTCACTAAAGAAAATCAATGTATATTATGAATAGGGAAACGAGAATTAAGGGGCACCAAATAAAAGAAAGGAATATAACAAAACCCCTAAACTAGCTGAAATTTACCCTCTTAACCAGGGGTCACCAATCTCGTTCCTGAAGGTCCGGTGCCCTCAGGGTTTAGCTTCAACTTGCCTCTACACACCTGCCTGGGTGTTTCAAGTAGAGGTGTGAACCTGTCTCACGGTTCAGTTCGGTTACTATTATCATGCTACTGATTCGGTTCAATTCGATATCACGGTGCATTGACGATGCTTTCCATACACAGTGTTATATTTTGGAGGGAGGCCATAACAAGCTGTCTGTATAAACACACAGCACCACACTGTCTCTCATTCATACACATACACATACACAAACATTCAAACATAGAGAGCACCTAACACACACACACACACTTAAGCCCTCGCAATATGCGTTTAGCCTGGAGAGCTCGCGATGAGCAGAGCAAAAAAACTGAAAAAATAAGCACTTTTCTGACGGTCCCTTACTAAGAGCTTCGCTTTGCGCAAGCTCTCCCGGCTACATGCATATTGCAAGGGCTTAAAGAAAGCAGTGGTCATTATGTCGAGCGAAAAAGAAAAAGACAGCTGTGAAACATAACCAGCTTTGTCTTTTTTAGGAAACACACTTTAGATCTTTTTAGGGTAAGAGGTTTTAGAGTTATTGCCGTCTATAACTGAATGTGTCAGGAATATCGAAAACAAAACCAGCTGAACCGTGCTCATTTCTGACGCCCTGGTGGATGTACAGTGCCCTTAACATTTGCCTTTACTGCCTATGCAATGGCCCGGCCCTGAGTTAGCTCCTGAGTGTTATAAATACCGGCGCTCACGTCCCTCGCAACAGAGCGCATAGGAGATAAATGACGTCAGAACATAATAACCGGTTATGATTATTTATGAACCGATACCGAATTGTCCGCGTCTGCATCACAGTGCACAGAGGAAACAATTCATTTTGACACCCCTAGTTTCATGTATACCTAGTAAGAGCTTGATTAGCTTGTTCAGGTGTGTTTGATTAGGGTTGGAGCTAAAATCTGCAGGACACCAGCCCTCCAGGAACAAGTTTTTTATGATCCCTCCTCTAAACTATCTAATACAATATAAACAAGCAAAACATCTTCAGCGTTTGCACGCTATAACTAAAACTACTCTTCTAACCAAAAATACGGAGAAAACTTGCAGCAGGTGGCGCTCACTTCTAAACTAGTGTGTTTAGGCAAGGGAGTTTTCTTTTGTCATCTTTAAG
Organism: Danio rerio; assembly: GCF_052040795.2. Taxonomy (NCBI): domain Eukaryota; kingdom Metazoa; phylum Chordata; class Actinopteri; order Cypriniformes; family Danionidae; genus Danio; species Danio rerio. The sequence goes on from NC_141030.1 coordinate 48,034,140, forward strand.
ACAACCTCTCAAAATAAAGGTTTGGTCTAAGCTTTTGTTTGTTTTTTTATTTTGATTTTTTTTGTCTGGTAAAGGTGCAGTATGTAAGTTTGACACCTGGTGGTTGAACTAGATATTGCACCCCTGCTTGAAAACACACAAGAGCAGGTTGCCAGATTGACGACACCAACAGGAGCATGACTGATTTGCGAGCCTAAAGGCTGATTTTAAGGCTGTTTTAAACAGTTTTCTAAATGAAAGCAACGGCACGCAATAGAAGGAATATTTTCCATATTAAAAGGAGTTTTTATTCTAACACAACAGCTGATATTTATATTTTAGAAACGGCTTCTATTTTACACAGGTGAACAATATGGATAAACTGGCAATGATCAGCTCAGGTGCAGTTCATGTGCTTTATTCAGTGTTAAATGCTAATAATGTGAGATTGAATGACATTTCACATGACATTTATTGCCATACTACTGAAAGCAGCAGCAGATCTCAGCACCTCAGATCTGGAGAATATAACAAATCGTCTGAAACGTAACTTTAGAACTGAGACTCAACCAACCAACACATTTCAGTGATTCATCATCTACTTTTAAAAATGTTAAAGAGGTTTAATATATATTCATAAATATTCAGTTGGCGGTTCATTCCTCTATATATTCCAATATATATTCAGTGAGTGCACTATTCTGTGCTTCTGAATAGAGATCTGCGCGGGACTAAATTTTGAATCCTGCTCCCGCCCGCACCCGCCAGGTTTTAGGCCGAACCCGACCGCTCCCGCTTATATTAAGAATTTGTTGTCCCGCTGCCCGACCCGCCCTGTTTTCTGCCCGCCGCGCCCAAAACCGAAAATCCCCCAGCTATACAGTCCAGACAGCCAAGCTGTCTGTATAAACACACACACACAGCATCAAGCACACACACACACAGACAAATCTCTCTTTCATACGCGCGCGCGCACTAACACACACACAAGCACCAAGCAGACACACAGGCGTTTGCTGTTATATCAACTCAAAGGCTTGTAATACCATGTATCAAGTACCAATGTAATACCAAAAGGTTTTATATAAAGGTATATAAATACTGAGTCGCGCCAGCTTCCGGGCCGCAGCGCACATTACTCTCGGGCCAATTCCGGCGCGGATACGGCAGCGTCGGCTCGCTTACCGCCGCCGCATCTGGCCCGATTGATTCGGGCCGGAATCGGGCAGTGAGTCTACAAGCATCCAGAGTCCGGCAGCCGGAGCCGGGCTGAGTGGTAAGTCTCTGGCAGGCGAGAATGTAGCCGGAACTGACCCGAGTGTATTTTGATATCTGGGAAATCTCTCTCTCTCTCTCTCTCTCTCTCTCTCACTAACATACACACAAGCACCAAGCACACACAGGCAAAGCTCGCTCTCTTTCTCTTTCTTTCTCTCTCTCATTCTCATAGCAATATCGCGATATTGCTAGACAGCCCGCTCCCGTCCCAAATTAAACCCGTTAACCGACCGCTCCCGCGATTTATTCGGAAATTTATTCCGGCGCAGACCTCTACTTCTGAATGGCTGTATTTACATTACTGTCGTGTTTTGTCTTGTGCAAACAGCCAAATTCCTCATCACTGCAAATATTGTCAAGTAGCGTGTTGTTAGGACACCGCGTTACAATGTAACCTGCTCACCTAATGTTTATGCTTGTAATATTTATATTATTAGCTAATTAATAACCACCTAATGTTGGAACTCTGAATCTGCGTCTCATTTCAGAGTCTGCTACTGTCCACCAGAGGTCGCATTTCAGTCACAGATGCATACTATAAGAGCCTTCCTGGCTGAATAAATAAAATACACTGTTTTCCATCAAGGCAACCCGGAGTGCTGGAATATAATTGGCTACACTGGCAGTTAAAATGACCAAAACAAAGACAGACGTCCGGCGCGTAACACACATTACCAATCAGAATATCTGACTTCAGCATTGTTTTTCAGATAAACAAGAATGTTCACTGAGCATGTTTCTGAATATCTGCACACATATTAAGGTGTTTTATGCTCTAGAGGTGTCAAAAACTGACATACAGCACCTTTAATGAACACATGACATTCAGAAGAATGCTGGCAAAAAGCAGCCACTGACATTCAGAATAAGGTCAGAAGCAGAATAGATTTTTTATATGTGTCAAATCAACACTAAAACGCAGATCAACTCTTCTTCATTCCACAGAAGACACAAACAAATTTGCAATGACACGAGGAAATCATGACGAACTTTTATTTTTAGGTGATATTTTGCACATGGAGTTTCCTCAAAGCTGATGCGGGCATGCAACTATTTGTTTGTAATCTGACTGAACTATAATCCTGATTTCCGCAGTTGTGTCTTGAGCTTCATACTTTAATCAGGGAAGGAAAATAAATGACCTGCATATTCAAAATAAATGTTTAGTCGTAATCGCCACTCTCCATTCAGTATAGCGTCTTCTCAGAAACACTTCTGAAGGGCTGTTGATCTTGAAACTCTGCATGGGGAAGTGTTTATGTGTGTGTGTCAGAATAAGAAAAGGCGAGGCCGTGTGTGAAATGGAGTCATGAAATTAAGAGCTAAAATAAACGGACTCTTGTTTGCTGAGTCTGCAGTATGTGTGGGTGTGTGTGTGCGCGCGTACGTGTGTGTTTAATGGGCTGTCCGTTTTTCCATGTTCCATCTTCTCCTGCCTTGTAAACATCACTAAGAGACTCACCTTGTTGGCAAGGTATTGTAAAATCCAGAGCGTTTAACCCAGCCCGCTAAGCCGTCCAGGAAATGGTGGTTGTTTTCCCTTCGTGATGGCCCACAGTAAACTCTAATGTAGTTCCTTGTTGTGTTTTGGGCAGTGCGTGGGCAGTGTGTGATCTGTACGTTTGCTCGTGTGTGTGTGTGTGAGCTTCTCCCCTCCTCTCTGGCTTGATTGCCTGCTTCCGGGTGTCTGGTGAAAACGACAAAATCACTTCTGTCAAGCGAGTCCTCAAGAGAGTCCAGACTTTGGGTTCAGCCTAATGATGCACTCAGAATACTGTAGAAATTTCTGTAGAATTCAGACGCATGCCGTGCACAAACATCCGCTTCTCTGTTTTTATCTTCTCATTGTTTATATTGCAGTTAGACTCTTTGATCATGCTAATACTGACACTCAAACACTCATATCTTATGTTTACATTTATGCATTTGATAGACACTTTATGAATTGCATTCAGAATTATTTGCATTTAAGCATTCTGCGAGCCACCGTGATATAAATAATCTGTCATTCATAACTCATTTTATTTTATAATAATAATGAGCCACAAAAAAGGCTTTGGGTCAAATAAATCATCTTGATTTTGTACATTTGTTCTTGCTGCTTGTGAAATGGCCACTGTGCCTCTCCACATCTTCACTGTCGATAAAATTATACTTTCAGTAATATTATGGTTATTTTTACTGGCTTAAATTAAAAATATATTATCATTTAAGTTGTGTTGAATTTAAAAAGTCTTACAAAATGACTTATTTTAAATATTATTTAATGCAATTATAAATAATTATTACTAAGCATTTTGGTTTTCGTGCCAAGTGCACGCAGAAATCTCTGTTTTGATTTCAGGCCAGACTTTTCATTTCAGTGCATCTCTAATGTAAATATAAAAGTGTTTTAATTGAAATAATTAGAGTATATTTTTCTAATTTGATGAGATAGTCGTCACTTGCACTTAATATGCTTTCAACATGCACTGACCGGCCACTTTATTAGGTACATCTTACTAGTACTGGGTTGGACCCCCTTTTGCCTTCAAAACTGCCTTAATCCATGCTCAACTGGTACTAATGGGCCCTATGTGTGCCAAGAAAATCTCCCCCACACCATTACACCACTACCACCAGCCTGAATCGCTGATACAAGACAGGATGGATCCATGCTTTCATGCTGTTGACACCAAATTCTGACCCGACCATCCCCTACCATCATTTTTTTTCGCCCACATCTACTGTCCTACAAAAAAACAAATAATATCATTTACTCAAGCCTATACACCCTTCGTATTGAAATAAATATTAGTGATGTCTTTAAATCAGCTGTGTGGAAGAGACAAATCAGTGGATGCCTTGCAGACCTGCATGTAATTATTCCCCAGCTGTATTCAGAGAAGCTCTCATTGGATTTCTAGCAGATTATGGCACTGATGAGTTTGTGATATGATGACAGTCCTCCTAGATCTCCTGTGCATCAAGAAGAAAAACACTGAGTGGTCTGTCAGTGAGCTTTAACCCCACCTGTACTCAGACAAGAGTGAGAATCCTGCAATCAGGCCGAGAGTGATCGCTCTGCGTATTGAATGTACGATTAAGGGTAATCCATTAACTCTGTGACGTAAGGCCTCTTCAGCTGGATTTTTATTTCTGTCACTCGGTTCACCTACTCATTCCTCGTGAGCAAACCTTGAATTAGAGCGTTTGATTTTTCAATTTCCATTCATGTGCAGTCAGCATGTTTATGTGGATTCTCCGGCAGACTTCGGGCCTGTACCGTGATGGTAGTTTAACAAACTCAGGATTACAATATTAGTTTTGTGTTGACAAACTGATTACTGATTAAAAACAGGTGATTAAAAAGAGCTGTATATAGATTTGTTTATTTAAATTAATTGGTTATTTAACTAAAACTGCTTGTCTAATGAATTACATATATCATAAAGTGCATAAATCATCTAAAATAATTATAATACACACTTTGTGTTTTTTCTATACAATGACCTATAATTTGGAGAAAGAGAAATCAAGAAAAAGGCTGTCACTTTTGCTTATAGTGGATTAGATGAACATGAATAAAACATAGCCAGAACATTACCTGAACATAGCCAGAACCTAGCTTAAACATAGCCAAAAAATAACATGAACACAACCTAAACAAATCCAAAACATTACTTGACCATGTCCTGAACATAACCTAAGCATAATCGGGACATTACCTGAACATAACTGAACCATAGCCAGAACATAACCTAAGCATGTTCAGGACATTACCAGAACATTACCGGAACATAACCAAAACATAACCTGAAAATAGCCATAACATAGCTTTAACATAGTCTGGACATAGCCGAAAAATAGCCTGGCCATTGCCATAACATAGCCAGAGCATAACATGAACATAGCCTGAACATAACCAGAACCTAGCCAAAATAAAAGCTGAACATAACCAAAACATAGCCATAACATGACCTTAACATAGCTTGAGCATAACCAGAATCTAGCTCAAACATAACCTGAGCATAGCCAGAACATAATCAAAACATAGCCAGAACATAACCATAATATTATCTGAACATAGCCTGAACATAGCCGGAACATGACCTGAACATAGCCTGAAAATAGCCTGACCATTGCCATAACATAGCCAGAACATAACATGAACATAGCACGAACATAGCCTGAACATTACCAGAACTGTCAAAACAAAACCTGAAAGTAGCCTGAACATAGACAGATCATAGCAATAACATGACCTTAACATAGCCTGAAAATAGCCAAAACATAACCTGAACATAATCAAACATAGCCAGAACATAGCCTGATCCAAAGAGGTTAACTCTGCAGCATCTTATACCATGATGACAACAAGATATTAAAGTCAAGCCACCTTCATCGTACCTAAAACACAGGATTGGTTTAAACTAAACTAAAACTTAACCTGCTAAACCAACTTCATGGTACAGGTCCCTGGAGCTGTTGGACCCACTCATTTAATCCACTTTTTCTACCTTCTTCCCGATGACTCTTTCTCCATTTCTACCTCCGCCATCTAATCGATATGTTTTCACTGTGATCCATTGCTGTGTTTTCATACATCTGTGTCTGCTGGGTTTATTTCTGTCTGGATGGTGTATTTGAGACTTTACAGTGAGTGCAGACAGCAGGAAAGGGAGGAAGACGAAAGATGAGTGTGCGAAAGATAACAGAGGAGGAAGAGGACGACTGGGAAGATACTGAAAGCAGAAAAATGTTGACGAGAGCCTCTTATTAGTATCACTAATACTATTGCTCATACTCTAAGGTCCTGTTGTGTTATGTCAAAAAAGTCCCATAGACTATTACTGAAAGAGGGAAAGATATGAATAAAGTATCAAAGTACATAGTTGTAATATTTTGATGTTTTTGCTACATAGTTTTATTATATTGGTGCTTGAAACAACATAACTTGAGCATACCCAGAACATAACTTAAACATAATCAGAACATAACTTGTCCATTACCTGAACGTAACAAGAACATAACAGAAACATAGCCTGAACATAACCTAAACATAATCAGGATATAACTTGACCTTTACCTGAACATAACCAGAACATTACCGACACATAGCCAAAACATAACCTAAGCATAATTAGAACATTATCAGAGCATAGCACAAACAGCATAAAAAATTGCACAACCTGAAAATAGCCATAAAATGACCTGAACATAGCCTGACCATTGCCAGAACATAACCTGAACATAGGCTAAAAATAGCCTGAACATATCCAGTATATAGCTATAACACGACCTTAACATAACCTGAACATAACTAGAACATAGCCAAAGCAAAACCTGAACATAACCTGAAAATAGCCAGAACATAACCGAAACAAAGCCAGATCATTGGCACAACATGACCTTAACATAGCCAGAACATTGCCTGAACATAACCAAAAACTGTATTCCACTTATTATTTTATTGGTTGAAACATAACTTGAACATACCCAGAAAATAACCTACACATAATCAGGACATAACAGAACCATTACCTGAATATGACCAAAACGTTACCAAAACACAGCCAGAATATAACCTAAGTATAATCAGAACATTACCAGAACATAGCCAAAACATAGTCTGAACATAGCCTGGGAATAAATAGAACATAGCTTAAACTAAACCTGAACATAAGCTGAAAATAGCCAGAACATAACCAAACCATAGCCAGAGCATAGGCAGAACATGATCTTAACATAGCCTGAACATTACCAGAACATAAGCTGAACAAAGCCTGAAAATAGTCAGAACATAGCCATGACATGACCTTAACATAGCCTGAATATTACCAGAATATAGCCTAAACATAGCATGAACATAGCCTGAAAATAGCCAGAACATAACCAAAACATAGCCATAAGATGACCTTAACATAGCTTGCAAATATCCAGAACGTAGTCAAAACAAAACCTGAATATAACCTGAAAATAGCCAGAACAAAATCAAACCATAGCCAGATCAAAGTCATAACATGACCTTAACATAGCCTAAGCCGTAACAGAATATTACCAGAATGTTACCTGAACATAGCCTGAACATAACCAGAATATAACCAAAAACTGTATTCCACTTTCATTATTTCGGTGCTTAAAAACCCATAAATATATGTTAAAAATAAACAGTACATTAATAGAAATGTATTTCTGTGATTTTATCATTCATTCTGTCCTTTTTAAGTTCAGCTGTTTAGTTCTATTTTTTAAACTTCTTTATTATTATTATTATCATTTTTACATTTATTATTATTTTAAATGAAAAGCTATAGAAATTGTGCTGTATCTGCCCAGCGGCATCATGTTTGTTGTGTGTGTTTTTTATTTTTTATTTTTTTGCTTTTAATCTCCTGCAAGATAATTCCGCTGTGATCCAATTAAGGGCTGCATTACCCTCCTATTTTAACAGCAGTAATCAGCTCGCGCTAATGCTGCGGGTATCAGAAAAGCCACGTCCTCCCATCTCATCGCTCCATCCTGGATCTCTCACGCAAACCATCCGCGGTTCTTCTTGTGAGCGTCTTCAATCTGCTGCGTTTACATCACTAGTGAAGGCCACATCACTTATAAACACCCTTGAATTGCATTTCGCTCTGACTTTGGCTGTGTGTGTGTGTCCAATCAGACGCAGAGACGGGCATCAGTCGCTCACCGAGGTCATGATGCTGCCTGTTATTGTTGCCATGGGAACAGTCCCAACTTTGCTGTCAGTGCTGATCATCTTCTACTGCAGTTGAAGGGCTGTGCGATACAGACACACACAAATCTTGATATTTTCTGGGGTTTTATTGATGATGATGTTTCACTGAATGGTTGTTCTGGCATCTTAAGGGCAGCCTTGGAGCGAGGGTTTTCTTCATATTCAGTTTAGTGCAGCTATAGAAATTTTTTTTCCATTGAGTTAAAATTATAGGTGGGCATAGATTCATTTTTTAAAATCTAGATTAATCTTGTTTAATCTAAGTTTAATGTCTCTAGAGTTTGTATTTTGTGTTTTCTGACAAAATACTCCCAAATAATGCTTCATAAGTGTCACTTTTAGAATTTAATCCTAATTGTGGTGTTTTGGTGACTGCCGCTTTAAATTCAAATTAGATTGTGCTCTTTTTAAAAGAGGGCGGAGCTACACATGCCTGTGTGTCAGCATAGCGGCGACCCCTGATGAATAAAGGGACTAACCCGGAGGAAAGCAAAACATTTATGGTTTTATTTATCAATTGAATGTAAAATAAAGTGCGTCAAAGCAGAGACTACACTATTAAAATTGCACATTGTTAAAATAACAGTCAAGATATTTTAGCAGGGTTGCTTTTCTGGTGACTTTCTGCTTCGTGCTTTGACTAAAGGCAGATGAAGAAGTCAAATGAAAGGTGAAGGTGGCCGTCTGATGGAGGATTTTCTGAATTAGGAGAGTGGTGTCTGTCCTGTGATTTCCAGATAATCCTCTCAACAGTAACTAATCCACGGTCAGCTGGTTAGCCGATTGTTATCATTCATTGAGAGCGTTTACCGTCAGCGCATCCCTGAGTCACCGATGACAGATCTACTGTTTGGGTGAATCTCTCACAAGGGGCTTGCGTCATACATTTGATCCCAAATTAAACAGTGGGGATTAAATGAAGAGTTATTTCATCTAATTTTGCCAGACAAAGCTTGTAGATTTGTTATCATCATAATGCAAAATATATTATGTAATCTGTCTCTGTTTTGTTTTATTGTTTTTACACATTTGCTTTTTGGTTCTTTACCTCTGAAAATTGCTCAAAATGCTTATCTGACATTAATATGACAAACAACTTAAATCCAATGAAGCAGAGCAAATGACAGTAATTTAGAAATACCACTAGTTTGAAAAACATGACACCCCAAGCCTATTCAGTTTAATATATATTCCCCTTTTTCTCTCTTTTAAATTGTTCTTTTCTTTTTATTATCATTATTTATCTTACCTAAAACACCATGCTGCCATTCTCAGCACTTCATATACTGTTTGTTGCACAATTTGTGGGTTATATTGTGGTTTATTTTTATTCTCTTGTGCTTGTGATTGGTGGAATTTTCTGTACATCATCATCGTGAGTGAACTAGATTTTCCTATTAAGTCCAGTTTTAAAATAAGATTACAGTGGTCCCTTGTTAATTGCGGGAGTTTCGTTCTAAAAATAGTCCGCAATAGGTAAAATCCTAGAAGTAATCCACTTTAATTTTTACAATAAGATGTTTCAATCAGAATCAATTATCAAAATAATCTTGATCTGGAGCTGTAATGCGCTCAACACCTACAAGAACTACTTTAGCTGTGCATTTATCTCAAAATAACAATACACCATAGAACAAACCTTCATCAGCCAATCAAATATCAACAGAAGTACTTTTAGCTTAGCTTAGCATAGATCATAGAATCCGATTAGACCCTTAGCATCTAGCTGTGAAAAACTGGAATCATTCAGCGTAGAGATCTGGAGGTAAACTGCGCTCAAATCCTGCCGGAACTACTTTATCTCTGCATTTATCTGAGAATGACAGCACACCTTAAAAATGAGCCATCATCAGCCAATCAGAATCAAATATCAACAGAAGTAGAACCAGGTCTGATGGGAGAACTTTAGCTTAGCTTAGCATAGGTCATTGAATCAGATTAGACCATTAGCATCTAGCTGTGAAATAACTGAAATCATTAATATAAACAGTGTAGTGATATGGAGCTGTAAAGAGATCAAAACCTGCCGGAACTACTATCTGTGCGTTTATTGGAAAATAACTGTACTCCTTTAAAATGAACCTTCATCAGCCAATCAGAATCAAGCATTCGACATCCTTGTTTTATAAATAAAAATGTAATACACTATACATTGAATAATATTTCAGGAAAGTCTTTCATTGCCAGACTGAAAGTTTGTGATGATTACAGATATAGTGTTATCTTGTATCTGCCTTGTGGTGTTTCTTCAGCTCGTGATGTTGATTCGGTTATGCCAACACTGCTTCCACCTTCAAAGTAAATCGTGTTATTTATTCATGGTGGTTCAGCTGTTGTTTGAGCGTCTCTTTATTGTTTTTCCCTTCCTTTATACTTAAGTTTACTTTGGCATGAACGCCTTTCAGGAACTTCAACAGGCCTCATTAATGCGTCTGTTCATATTGTTTTATGTAATATGTGAATTTATTAAATATACCCAGAATAATGTTGAACAGATTCAGGAAAATTTCACTGGATGTCTGATGATATTTGTTCTTCTGGAGAAAGTCTTATTTGTTTTATTTTGGCTAGAATGAAATCAGTTTTTAACTGTTTTTAAGGTCAATATTATTAGCCCCCTTTAAGCAATATTTGTTTTGTATTGTCTATAGAGCAAACCACTAGGAATTCACCTGACTCACGATTCGATACGATTCACGATTTTTAAACAAAATTATTTGAAACAAATTTAAAGTGAAAAGCCCTTTCATTTTTTTTTAAATGCTGCAAAATAAAACATTTTCTGCCATAACTAAATTGCTATTTTAACAACAAAGAATATTTGTAGCTACCCGCCGGTTATTAAAACAGTCCACGCCTCCCAAATACTGATGTCCGTGCGTTTAGTTTAATGAACACCGTGAAAACTAAAGGATAAACAAATAAACAAACCAACCGTTTCACACAAACACAATCAAAAGGACATGAAAATAAACAAATCATATACAAAGCAATGTTTAGTTTACCGTGTTGGCCTGATAACCAGCTGTAGAATAAGCAGGGGCATTCAACAGGTGCTTGCGTTGAGATCTCACCATGCTGAGTGACCATGCAAACTCTCGCAGGTTAAATCGATCAGAGAGAATCATGTGACCTCCCACTCAAGCCAACCAGAAACAAAGAAATTTGTAACATAAACACACACCAATACTCATTCAAATAATGAAATACGAAACAATAAACAAAAATACAAGCTGACCGATCAGCGTCAGCTACAATAATAGAAACTAAAGAAGACTCATTAATATAAGCAACCTGAAACTGTGACTTTGCTGGTATTTTACATACATATTTTAAAAGAATTATCAGCATATCTGTGTTTTCTGGCATAAGCTGAGGTTTTTGCACATATACAATGTCCCCTGCTGCAAAAACCTTTTCACTAGGAACTGAGATGGCTGTTGTGGAGAGTAAAGCCTTTCCTAAAGCAGAGAGCAGTGTGTACAGAGGTGGTCAATAGGCCCTCTGCTCCACAGGCATAACATGCTGCTTATAAAACGACTAGGATAGAGACAGGAGTTGAACTTGATTGTAAAGGTGAATAATTAGCATTGCTTGTATAATTAATTAGTATAAGTGTCAGTGTAATACACTTAAGAAGAGATAGTCATAAACATAAAATAAAATAAAATAAAATAAAGGGTAAAATAATCTAATACCTGCTTCTGTAACAGCACAACTTTCTCTTTCAGTCTGAAAAACCTCTTCACACTTGCTCGCCGCTGATGTGCAGGTAAAGCGAGATTGTGCCTGTAAACACAGCGCCCTCTTTGTTCAAAACATGTATTGCAGTTCAGTCTACATTGCTACCGGTTTAAATCGTCACATATATGAATTGATTTTCAACCGGTTCACAGTGAATCGTTACATCCCAACAAACCACTGTTATACAATAACTTGCCTAATTAGCCTAACTTTACCCTAATTAACCTAGTTAAACCTTTAAATATCACTTTAAGCTGTATAGAAGTGTCTTGAAGAATATCTAGTCTAATATTATGTGCTGTCTTTTTGACTAAGACAAAAGAAATCAGTTATTAGAGATGAGTTATTAAAATTATTATGATTAGAAATGTGTACAGAGTAATATACAGGTGGGCTGATAATTCTGTCTTCAGCTGTATATAATGTGTTTTCTTGCATTGTGCCTGCTTTAAAGGTCAGATCTTTCCTTCGGTGGTTCTGCTTGGCACCTTATCTAACTCTATTCTCCTTCCTTCTCTTGTTGTTTCCTCCAGGTTTCCTCCTCTTCAAGGATTTCTGCATGAACGAGATCGACGAGGCCGTTCCGCAGCTCAAGTTTTACGAGGAGGTAAAATTGGTTTTGCTTTGCTAGCATTCTAACAGTCTTTATAGCCATTGGATGTAATGTGATGGCCCACACAGGATCTGCGCTCTCAGATTTTAGTGCTACAACAGCTTTTTTTTTTTCCAGATTTGATATTAATTTCCGTATTATTGATTATTATGCAAATATTTAGATTATTTATGTACAGTGCAGTTTGTAAAATAATATTTTCTGGATGTTTTGGAGACCTGCTGTTGTTTTGTTTACCAATTGAGTGGTTCTAATTGGATTTTGGTTGTAAAATGTAAATAAAGTGTTCTCAGCTCTTACACACTCAAAATCCTTCCGCATAAATTAGGGCCTGACGATTAATCTAAAAGTAATCGACATTCAGAACCTATAATCGATCAAATTTTTCCGGGTTGATTTATTTCGATTACCATGTGTAGAGTCACATGACCCCGCTCAGTTTAAAGGGCCATGAAAGCCCCTCGTTTCAGCAGGGTGTTTTCACACCTCTACTTTGGAAAAAGTCAGAAAAGTGGGCGTGTCCAGCTCTGTTTAGGGGGGAGTGTCGGAGGAAGAAAAGAGGCTTGGTGTGGGAGTGTCTATTTGGGCGCGCTGAGTTTCAGAGTCAAAACACACACCCACAGCGGACAAAGTGACTGTGTTTACATGGACATCTGTAGTCGAATTATTTGCCAAGTGATTAAATGGTGGACTTTAACTGGAATTCATTCATGTCCCTTGCGACAAACGTGATATTTGATTCGAGGAACTGCTCTAAGCGTGTATTTTTCATGCAATGTTTGATACCGCATGGCGAATGAGAGAAAAAAAACCTCTGCATTTCCCGGAAACTTAGATGCATACGGCAGGTAGCGTCAGAAAGCCGCGTGTGTTATTCCGGTCACAAAATGCGGTGAAAATCCTACAAGAGGTTAAAGTTTGGTTGTGGTGCTAACTTGTTTACACTCGGTGCAATAGTTTTTTTGATACGAATAAAATACGAACTGAATAAACAAAGAGCACTGGTCGCTCACTTACCAAATCTGTAGAGATAGGACAATCACCAGCAACTAGAGCCGCGTCTTTATTAAGAGGAGACTACAAGCGAATCCGGATCTCAGCGTTTGCAGATGAGAACAGCTCTCAGGTAAACAATAATCCTCCTTAGACACGTAAGTTATTGTTGTGGAGCGTCGCGTACACTGTTAATCCACACGTGACTCCAGCTGAGCTCTCACAGAGAGAAAATGAAAACAAAACTGAACTGCAGCAAACTATAAAAGCAACACTTCACGCTTGTTTTGCCAACACAACGTGGCGTCTCTGTCTTCTAAACACTGTGACAGTAATGAATATTAATGAAGTAGCACAATAGAGCGCGCTGATTGGTTTGAACCAAGCTTTACTCATGCATTAATGCATCACACTGTAAGACGTAATAAGACACACTCTGGCACAGGCGTCCAGTCTGCACGCTGGAATACACGCTATTATCTCATGACCGTGACGCAGCTTCAAAAATTAGTTTCAAACCGGAAGTACAAATTTGCTTGAAATAACGCAAAAACAACCAATTTACACTTTTTAGTGAAATATAGGTGTCCTAATAGTGTTTTTAGCAGTGTGGGACACATATACCACTGTCAACAGCTCAAACACATGTGTTCTGGTGTTTCGTGACCCTTTAAGGGTGCTTTCACACCTACACTTTTGTTTGGGAACCTGTCTCGTTTATCCAGTTAGCGCGGTTACTGTGGCATATGTGAAACCACCAATCGCTCTCGGACCCGTGCCAAATCAATCGCTCCGAGATCGCTTGAATGAGGTGGTCTCGGCTCGATTGAAACAAACTCTAGAGCTGATCGGTTACAGTGAGAAAGCGATCCGATCCGAGCACGGTTATATCACAGTGTTTTATGGATATGGCATACGGCTATATGAAGAGAGAATTATGAGTAGATTTGCGATTTCTATAAAAACTATATGTGCGAGCAGGTGGATGATTAGTATGAACCCGCTGATTCGGGTGTCATTTCAGCTGATCCGCACATCTTTAGCCCTGACTCATGGCTGAGAACTAGGTGTATTAAGTGTAACCTCCCTGACTTATCATCTCTCCTTTCTGCTTCACAAAAATCTATTAGGAACAATGCAGAAGGAAGATCACCATCATATTATTTCAACTTTGTTTGGTCGACTTGCAAAACTCAGTGCGTGCAGACACCTCAGCGTTACGTCGGGTTCACAACATTTATTTTTTCAGTGTGCATTTTCACAACTGGACCGGGAGCATGCTTGGTTTTCTTTTTAAATAAGCTGCATTGCTTTTATCAGCGTTGGTTCGCTTGCACATAGAGAATAACATCTTTATTCTGGGATTACCACTCTTAATAAATACACTTGAATGTAAAGTAAATCATATCTCAAAGCATTTACTGGGGCACTGGCGATTTTTACTGGGGCACGTGTCTCAGTAAATGGGGTCTAGCGACGCCCCTGCTTATTAGAAACTAAATTTTAATTCAATTTTAAAGATGTAATTAATTAGTAACTTATCCAACACTGCAGACAGTAGAGTGTGTGTTTTCTCCTCGATAGTTTCCAGGTTGTCTGTGTTTGACCTGACCGAGTTTTGTTCTGCTCGGCCAGAATAACACAGTCGGCGTGTTCTTTTAAAGAGCGTGGGATTGTGTCTGAGATAATCACGCTAATCCTGTTTTGTGCCCTTCAGATTAAAGAGTACGAGAAGTTGGACTCAGAAGAGGAGAGGCTAACTCGCAGTCGACAGATTTATGACGTCTACATAATGAAGGAGCTGCTTTCATGTTCACATGTAAGAAAAACAGGCCACAGTTTGCACCATCTCTAGCACTTTTCTATATAATACACACACACACACACACACAGCATAATGATATTGAAGTTCTTTATGATGGTAATTCCTAGTATGATGCATTTCTGCTTTTCTAACGCTGGAGGGATGATGGTTTATATTGTGCACTGGAGATCCAGAGACTCCATTCAGATGTTTTCTGTTGAGTGCCATTAGCCTCCGTCAGTCTCCAGTCATAGTTTTTTAGAAACAGGAAGCCCGAATGCACCAACACAATGGCCTACAGGACACTCCAGGCCGCTGCCGCCTTTGTCACAGTGTTGCTGTTGTGATAGCCATGAACGCTGAGCAGGTTCATGTCCATGCCTGACGTTTATCCAGAGGAAACTGTTCATGTTGTTTTAGTGTTTTGACCTCTCTTATCACAAATGTCCCTTAATCCACCTTCCTTTCTCACAGCCCTTCTCCAAGAAAGCCGTCGACCATGTCCAGACTCACCTAGCAAAGAAACAAGTTCCTCCAAATCTCTTTCAGGTGAGACCCCCTACACCACAGTAAATCCAACCTGCTTATCTGAGTGCACGTTGGCTTTTGTTGTCGAGTGTTTGGTTAGTTGGACCGAAAACAGATCCTGACGCATTTGTTTGCTCTCTTTCCAGCCATATATTGTTGAAATCTGTGACAGTCTTCGAGGGAATATCTTTCAGAAGTTCATTGAAAGGTGACATGACTGGCCTCTAATATATTTAATAAATAAATATGAATTATAAACGTACCTAATTACCAGGGAAAGTAGCTATTACTTTACTTTAAACAAATCTAATTTCTTAAATAACTGTAAAATAAATATAAACACGTCGTACAGTATCTTAATGTTATTGTGGGATAATGTGAGAGACGACGGCAGCATGTCTTCATCTATATATTTAGATATTATTCTGTTTAATTCTGTCTTAGTAATAAGTGTTTGCTGTGGAGAAGAAGGAAGTTTTATTTGCTTTAATGTCAGGGTTTCATCTCCTCCTGTGGTAGCAGAGCTCACGTTATTACCTGCGTAGCCACTGATGTTGTGGCGGAATGATGACGTGAGGCACTTCATTAGAGTAGAATTACTCGTCAGCAACGCAGAGAGACTCTCTTTTTATTTATTTATTTATTTATTTTTTCTCTCCTGGGCATAAGTTGTATGATACATAAACATTCCTGCCTTTCACCTCATTGAGAGTAAAGGAGTGCTTATATTTCCAGTTTGCAAACCCTAGCCTTGAACTTGCATTTGCCGTCGTTCTGACTCTCAGTCGTTGATGTGTGTGCGCCGCTGACTGTGCATGAACAGCCACACTACTCGCCTCTGATTGGCAAACGATAATCATCATCATCATCATCATCATCATCACTGGTTGGTTATGTGTCCTGCCCCAGCCCTGAACACACACACACGCACACACACACACTTGCACCCCAGAGAAAGAGAGGTCCTGAAAGGCTGAAAGAGATGCCACTCGCATGAAAACATCTTCAGTGTTCTCAGTTATAGTATCGCGCATTTTTTATTGTCGGTAACGTTGTTGTAGCAGGAGAAACAGTAACTCATTTAATTACTCGTTACTGAAAACTGTTAGCAATGCTGTTTATTTATAGCTCTGCTATTCCAATTACTGGTTGTTGAGTACTGCAATAACGATATTACTCGTGATATAATATAATATCATTTTTTTAGCAATTCAAAAAATTATTTATATAATGATTTAAATAAAAATCTAAACTTATTATGAAATCAAATTCAGGCAAAAATACTTAAAAAAAATACTTTAGAGCACTTTAAATGACTGAATTCTATGGGCGAGTCTTGCATAAAGCAGAACAGCACCTACTGGGAGGCGGGGTTAAAGATAATGGCCCCATCTGATTGGTCGAATTTGATTAAACAAATTATGCAAGCAACATAATACTACCTGGCAGATAAAATTGTTTTATTCAAAACATTTTTCTGCAATGCAGATATTGTGTGTATTGTGTGTTAAAAAATATGCTTTTATTTTGGATGCTGCACAAAATACCAACACAACATATTATCATCGTGATAATACGTTGTGCTGGTATTTTGTGCAGCCCTAAATTAATTGCATACAAAATAAAAGTATATTTTCATAATATGTACACATACACACATATATACTTAAAATATACCAGGCAAACACATTTACATATATAGTTAAAGTTAGTGTGAGTATGTGTATGTGTGTGTGTGTATATATATATATATATATATATGTATGTGTGTGTGTGTGTGTGTATATATATATAAATATATATATATATATATATATATATATATATATATATATAATAACTATATAGTTAGTATATTATTACATATATAGTTATAGGATATGTTGCATTTAAATCCATATTTTATAGATAAATGTAAAAATAAATCCTCATGTATTTACATACCTGTGTGCTGATATACACATATTAGATGTAAACAGTACACACATGTAGATAAAACTTTTATTTTGCATGCATACAGTCGTTTCACCACACTAATTTGTTTCTTGAGAACGATTTGATCATCTAAAAGTCTTTTGCTTTGCTGTGTAGTGACAAGTTTACACGTTTCTGCCAGTGGAAGAATGTAGAGCTCAACATCCATGTGAGTTTGCATGTTTATTCACTTGTACACTTTCTGTTTACATCCATAAGTCTGGTTTTCTCTGATATTCTCCTGATTTTGCTTGCAGTTGACTATGAATGACTTCAGCGTGCACCGCATCATCGGCAGAGGAGGCTTTGGAGAGGTTTATGGATGCAGAAAGGCAGACACGGGGAAGATGTAAGTGCTTTCCTGACATTTAAACCCTGAATAAGCTCATTTTGAGGTTGTTTAAAAGCACCTGCTCATTAACGCTCGTGTCTCAGGTATGCTATGAAGTGTCTGGATAAAAAGCGTATCAAAATGAAGCAGGGAGAAACTCTGGCGCTTAATGAGAGAATCATGCTGTCGCTGGTCAGCACCGGGGTGAGTGACACTATATAAATAAACATTTTAATTTTTTATATCCGGAAGATTCAGAGTCAAAATCCTGTCGAATATGTGATGATTCAAATCAGTTTGCATGTTAAATGAAGAAAACAAAACATAACATGCAACGTCAACCGCCCCAATATCCACTGAAGAATGTGTACAATGAGTATTACGGCTGCACGATGCTGGAAAAATATGTGACAATGCAATATTGTTGATGAGTATAACCAAATTTCTTAGAATATAACATTTCCCTTGAAAAGCACAATTTTTATTAGCTGTTTTAAAATCATTTTTTATGTTCTGATATTAAATTAAGCAAGTAATTGTCTCAGTCTCAGACAAAAAAAAAACGGTGCTAACATCTTTGTCTTTGATACACCATGAATGAGTGAAAACCACAGCAGATATTCTGACTCTGTGGTTAATTTCTTCTCTCGTCTCGACTCCACCCATTAGTGTTTATCTAGAGCTCTGGGTTCACCATATAGCCAATAGCAGAACAGCAGCTACTGGGGAGGCGGGCTTAAGATAGTAAGGCCCCATCTGATTGGTCAAATTTAGATAAACAACCAAAGCATAAGATTAATGTAACTGATCACACGTCACATACGTATGTTGCATATACTATTATTGCAATAACAATAATTTTGCGATATATTATGGATGGATTAATTTTTTTTTTTTATCCGTGTTGAATTTATTGAGAGTTTGTCTGTTAGGTTTCCCTCCATTGCTTGAAAATGGAAATGTCCAACTATTGCTCTGCACTTTGCTATTTAATATTTTACTATTTTCTTCTTTGTTTAAAAAAAAAGGTGTGATTTCAAGATAATGACTATTCTGATTTACTGGTCAAAATAACACATCACACATTCTCATAAAATGCTGATTGAGTATGCAGATAAATGAAATAAAAAAATGTTCAAACCAAATCTACGCCCTTGATCATGGTACATGTTTTGAACAGCATGGACTGTTGTGTTTACTGCAAGCTTGCTTAAAAGAATGATTCATGTGTCAATAATTCACATACTCTCACTGGCCACTTTATTAGGAACACCTAACTAGTACCGGGTTGGACCCCTCTCGCCTTCAGTACTGTATTAATTGTTAATAGCAAAGACTCAACAAGCTACTGGAAATATTCCTCAGAGATTTTGCTCCATATTGTCATGATAGCATCACACAGTTGCTGCAGATTTGTCGGCTGCACATCCATGATGCCAATCTCCCGTTCCACCACATCCCAAAGCTCCTTTTTTGGATTGAGCTCTGGTGACTGTGAAGGCCATTTGAGTACAGTGAACTCATTGTCATGTTCAAGAAACCAGTCTGAGATGATTGAGCTTTATGACATGCTGCGTTATCCTGCTGGAAGTAGCCATCAGAAGATGGAGACACTGTGCTCATAAAGGGATGGACATGGTCAGCAGCAATACTCAGGTAGGCTGGTACTCAGGTAGACAGACTCTTGACTAGAAAACTGTTGCTTGAAACGTAACTAGTGAGAATAAGGGTTTCTGCACATAATTATATGTTAACTAGAAACAACTGTTTAGCAAGTTACAGGAAATTGAAAGTGTAACAGGAACCCTGATGATTCCAGGTTTTTATTAGTATAGGGTTTTTTTTTTTAGTTTATTAATTATTTTATTTTATGAACATGATTGCTTTTTAAATGAATTTATTTTAATTGAAATGTTTATTTTTTATTCAAAAGTACTTTATTTAATATTTAATTTAAATATTTATTTTTTGTTTTATTCAAAGTTATTTTAGGTTATATTCAATTTAAATATTTATTTTAAACAATCAATAAACAATACTCAGCAGCAATACTCAGGTAGGCTGTGGCGTTGATGCTCAATTGGTACTAATGGACCCAAAGAAAATCTCCCCCACACCATTACACCACCACCACCAGCCTGAACCGCTGATACAAGGCAGGATGATCCATGCTTTCATGTTGTTGAGGCCAAATTCTGACCCGACCATCCGAATGTGTCAGCAGAAATGGAGACTCATCAGAGCAGCAATGTTTCTCCAATCTTCTATTGTCCAGTTTTGGTGAGTCTGTGTGAATTGTAGCCTCAGTTTCCTGTTCTTAGCTGACAGGAGCGGCACCCGGTGTGCTCTTCTGCTGCTGTAGCCCATCCGCCTCAAGGTTGGACGTGTTGTGTGTTCAGAGATGCTCTTCTGCAGAGCTCGGTTGTATCGAGTGCTTATTTGAGTTACTGTTGCCTTTCTATCAGCTGGAACCAGTCTGGCCATTCTCCTCTGACCTCTGGCCTCATCAACAAGGCATTTGCGCCCACAGAACTGCCGCTCACTGGATATTTCCTCTTTATTCTCTGTAAACCCTAGAGATGGTTGTGTGTGAAAATCCCAGTAGATCAGCAGTTTCTGAAATACTCAGACCAGCCTGTCTGACAGCATTAAGCATGCCACAAAAGTAACTTAAATCTCCTTTCTTTTCCATTCTGATGCTCAGCTTGCACTGCAGCAGATCACCTTGATCATGTCTACATCCCTCAATGCATTGGGCTGCTTCCATGTGATTGGCTGATTAGAAATTTGCATTAACGAGCAGTTAGACAGGTGTACCTAATAAAGTGGCCAGTAAGTGTCTGACTTTTTTTCCTGTCCAAGTAACACAGTCAGAGTAGTTTTGCATTACTTATTACTTTAAAAAGTATTAATATTATTAGGGGACTCTGCTCATCAGCGTGTTTTGTTTCACACTCTCACTTGCTTTACTCTGTCTCTGCAGGACTGCCCGTTCATAGTGTGTATGACATATGCCTTCCACACCCCTGATAAACTGTGCTTCATCCTGGACCTGATGAACGGTAAGAGCACACATCATATCTTACTCATAGAAGTGTTAACACACTGTCCAAACCACATGCAACATCCAATAAAAGCAATGTTTTCCAGTTTAATCAGAGTTTTGGTTTTAAACATGCTGCAAATACTTGCTGATTTACACACAGATAGTCACCGCTGAACAACAGCATAAACTACCATGACAATAAGCACCTCATGTATTGATTATGTGCTTTGTTCAGTGTTAAATGAGTTTAAACACCATGTAATGTGACCTTTTTAAAAGGGGAAGCAGATAGTTCACCTCAGATCTTGAAATAAATTAACTAGCTAGCATCTCGTTAACACATGAATGCTAGAACTCCAAAAAACATCTCCGTCTCAATTGGAGGTATTACTAAAGTTAAAAAACACCAATGTGATCAATAAATTCATTTTAATAGGCTAAACCTTTATTTTATTTTCAGTTTTCTAATGTTTGTTGTTTGCTATTAATTCAAGCCTGCCTTAAATGCTTTTGCGCCCTGCACTTTAGACTCTGCACCCATAGATATATATACACTAGATGTCGCCTGGCCTATTGTTGTCTATTGGACGGAATGCGTCAATAGCGCCGCCATCTTGGTACAGGGTAGCGCTCCTTTAAAATGAATGCGGGACCAAGGTACAGTGGAGGACTGTGGCCATTCAATGCCAGAGATATACACATATACACATATATCTATGATCGGGAGTTTTCCTGGATGTTAGTATGTAATTTTTTTTTCTAATTACGAATATTATAATTTTACATCACTTTACATGATGGATCAGTGACCGCACGGGCATTCCTGACTAAAAGCTTGTGTTTGTGTGTACAGAAATGTACTATCCACCCTCCCTGTTAAATTTGATCTGATCATGTCCTGAAACACAGCTCCTCTCCTGCTTTCACTGCTCATACTGACGGAGGGAGCGATTCGTTTGTGAATGAATCCCCCGAACGACTCTTTCACTAACGTTAGCCAACAATAATACAAGTTTCTGGCAGCGCAGCATCTCGTTGTCATATTTTTCCTGCATTGTTTGCTGATTTTATTCAACAAAACTAGCATAAGCCGAGTGTTTAGTGTGAGTTGGAGCTGCTTTGCCGTATGGTGAATGCAGTAAGTGACTGTTATCATCAATAACGTTACCTGATTAGCACAACAGTTCAGAACATACAAAAATAGAAAAAAAAACTTAATCTTACCTATGAAATGTTCTGCCTTTGTGTTTTGTTTTCTTTGTTTGCTCGTTACTACACATGTAGACAGCGCTAAAGTCCCGCATCTTCACGTAGTAACACTGTCTTGACTAGTGCGGTTGAAGGACATTTGTCCTGGGAGCACTGTACCAATGTGGCGGCGCTATTGACGCATGCTCAGGGTCCCTATGCGATATCTAGTGTATATATCTATGCTCTGCACCTAGATTGATAAAATGATTTCCATGATGTTAGTTATGAAAGGCATAATTCTGTGACATTTTAGATCTAATACAAATGTGTGACTTGCTAAAAATATATTTATATATATATATATATAGTTGGACTTTCGGGAGAAAAGGTCTTTAAATGCAGCAATTAAGTCAGTCTGCAGCCCTGCTTTTAGTGTTATTTGGAGTGACCGGTAGCCTGCTTTACATGATTTCTGCTTGAAGTTATGAAATGAGACTTGCATACCAATGCATTTCTCACACAGTGGGATTTACAGGGCACTTTCCAGGAAATACAGGAGTTTAATAGCGAAAGGCAGAGCTTAAAAAAACAAACAAGACTTAAAAAATAAAAAAGCAGTCTGTGCTATTGGCTCATAATGATTTAATTCTGCTTACTTATGTTTGTTTATACGCATTTCTAAATGATATTTCGTGTCCTGTTTGAGTTTTAGTCTTCTCTACAGCACTTTGGGTGTCTTTATAAATACACTTTGATTGACTGATTCATTGATTTGAAGTAATTTCTGTATTTATGTGCTGAGTCTATTCGTGTACTCTTGAAATCTTGACGGATTGACGTGCACGGCACCCGCTGGGAGATTGTGAAAACACTTTTAGCTCTTTTATTTTAACCTTCCTCTTTAAGTTAATGTCAGTCCACGCAGGGGGTGGAGCTTCCTCTTTTGACACGCCCACGCTTCCTGTATCTGCTCTACAGCATGAGCCACTTCTCTGAATGTGCTTCTGGATTAAAGAAACATCCCATTTAGTGGAATTAAACTCTGCTGAAGACGCTAATAAGCCTTTTACAAATTAGACGATGCAGATTTTCCTAGAAGTCTCAGATGTGGGCAAAGTTACAGTGGTTGCTTGAGAGACATCTCTACATCACTCTTGACTAGAAAACTTTTGCTTGAAACGTAACTAGTGAGAATAAGGGTTTCTGCACATAATTATATGTTAACTAGAAACAACTGTTTAGCAAGTTACAGAAAGTTGAAAATGTAACAGGAACCCTGATGATTCCAGGGTTTTATTAATATAAGGGTTTATTTTTTTGGATAATTATTTTATTTTATGAACATAATTGCCTTTTAAATGATTTTATTTTAATCGAAATGTAAATTTTTTATTCAAAAGTACTTTATTTAATATTTAATTTAAACATTTATTTTTTTATTTTATTCAAAGCTATTTTAGGTTATATTTAAATGTTATTTTTATATTTTATTTAAAATTTATTTAGGTTATGTTTAATTTAAATAGAAATTTTTTATGTTATTCAAAATTATTTAGATTTTATTTCATTAATTTTTATTTTATTTTATTTAAAATAAATTTAGTTTATATTTAATTCAAATATTCTTTTTTATTTATTTCAAAATTAATTTACGTTTTATTTCATTTAAATATTTATTTTTTAATTTATTCAATATTCTTATAAGATATATTTCATTTAAATGTTATTATTTTATTCTGAATTATTTAGATTATATTTCATTTAAATATGTTTTTATTATTTTATTTTGAAATATTTACATTATTTCGTTTAATTGTATATTTTTATTTTAATTAAAATTTATTTAAGTTATTTCATTCAAATAATCATTTTTTACTCTAAATTAATTTTGGTTATGTTTAATTTTAATATATATTTTGATTTTGTTCAAAATTATTTTATTTTATATTTAATTTAAATGTTTTTTATTTAAAATATATTTTTTTATTAATTTAATTATTCATTTTTATTTTATTCAAAATTATTTAAGTTTACATTTAACTCGGATTATTTACTTTTAAATAATTTTATTACTTTTATTTATAAATAATTTTTAAAAATTTACTTTTTTAATTTTTTCAATTTTATTATTTTGTTAATAATCATTATTTAACAAAAAAAAACCTAATTTTTTTTTAACCAACTATAAAACTGAAGTTATTAATTGTTGATTGATATAATTTTTTGTTCTCTTAAATTTTAAAATGTTTCTGATTGTTGTTTCAGAAATGTGTTTATTCATTTGTTAAATTATTTCATTTATTTATAATATTATGTTTAATATTAAATATTTTTTAAGCTTTACTAAACAAAGCATCTTTAGTTTTACTTTTTTTAAACTGCTATAAAACTAAAGTCAATTATTTGGTTACGTGTTATTCAATCATCTCTTCTTGAATGTCTCTCAAACACAAATGTCTAACAAGTTTCAGTAAATTTTGTAAAAAAAAAAAAAAAAGAGATTTGAATGAAAATAATCAGTGATCCTGCTGAATTAAAAATTATTTATTTAATTCATTATTTAAAGAATTAAAAAATGTATTATTAGTAAAAAAAAAAATTTATATATCTTTTTGTCTATTTAATTTTTCCTTTATTAAATTTAGTTTTATTATTTATTTAATTTTATAATTTTTTATATATAATTAAATTATTTATTTTTTAATAACTAACTCTAAAACATCAACAACAACCTTTAATTAAGTTTTCCAAAGTCTTTAAATCTTTAATTAAGTCTTTAAATAGTTTACATTTGCCTTTACTTTCTATAGCATAACTTTTATTTCTCTGAATATAGATTTATATTGTTGTTATTATTATTATTTTGTCATTGTTCCTATTATTTTTTGGGTCACAAGAGGTTGTGTAAGCATTTTACCGCATATCATGCTGTGCATGACTACAGAATTAAACATTTATTTAAACACCCATAAAACTGAAGTAAATGAATGGCTTACATTTTAATTTATCAAATGCACTGATCTTCTTAAACTTGTTGTTAAACGCTCTGCACATGTCCTCCATCATCTTCAGGTGGAGACCTCCACTATCACCTGTCTCAGCACGGCGTCTTCAGCGAGAAGGACATGCGCTTTTATGCAGCGGAGATCATTCTGGGCCTCGAACACATGCACAACCGCTTCGTCGTCTACAGAGACCTCAAGGTAAGTTCAACACCATCCGCACGCTCTCTTTGATCTTCACACCAGGCTTTACTTCATATCCACAGAGAAGAAAGATCTCCAAAGATGCCTTATAAAGACGCAAGGACATCTTTTGACACTAATGAAGACCGCAGAAGTCAATGTTTTATTTGCATCATTTAGCCTGACATTTTTACTGCTCCAAAATATTATAAATGCTTCTTATATTATGTTCAATAGGGAAAATAGTTGTTGTTTTTTAGCCAGACATTCAAAAAGAGCACATTTTAGAGCAGTTATCACAACACTGTAATGTTTATATCAAAGATTACCATACTGTTTAAACCTTTTACCTAGTTATTACTTAGAAAACCTGAGCAAATGAAGTGTTCTGCGGGAGTTTGTGTATTCAGTAAGGTGAGCTTGCATCTGTTCTGCGTCGCCGTGATCTTTTATTGCGTTTGGCTTCGCTGTCTGTCCTGTTTATTGTCTCTAAACGGAAAAGTGCGTCATTTGACGGAGCGAGTCCAGGTGAACCCAAACGTGGAGTTTTGATGAGCGCTAATATCACGTAATTCAGTGTGCGAGCAGCAGGAGTGTGTGCGGTTATGCAATGGCTGTGAATTCTGCCATTTGAAGTGAGATGTTTGCCAGATTGCTGAAGATATGCAGGATCTTCTCTGCTGCGAGATGCACATGCGAACGCTGCTGGTTTTCCACTGTTTGAGAAACGATCAGGCTTGCTTGTTTTGTGCTTGCGCTGAGAGTCGTTTCTGAAGATCTCCACACATGAGGATTGCAGTTTAATGCGTCTCGTGTAGTTCAGACATTGCTTTTGTCACCGCTTACAGCTTGACATGGTGTTTCCGACCCGTCTGCTGCTGTGTTTTGCTCAGACACAAGAGAGATTTTCAGAAACATGTGCACAAATCATTTTACTCATGAGAAATCTCATTGGTCCAAATTGTCATAGATCATATTAGAGAGATTGATATATATATATATATACACACACAGTTGACGTCAGAATTATTAGCCCCCCTGTTCATTTTTTTTCTCCAATTTCTCTTTAATGGAGAGCAGATTTCTATATTTCATTTCTAAATATAATAGTTTTAATAGGGTTAATATAATAGGGTTGTAAATAGTAAATAAAATTAGCCAAAATTAAGGCCATTAAAAAGTAAAAAAAAGTAATAGACGTCCTCTGACGAGGTATTAAATTTTCGAGCCCAGTTTTTTAGATAAACGTTTAATTTGTGTCAAGTGTAGGCCTTTATTTTAAATTTTGCATGGATTTATTTATAGATTGAGAATAGGACCTGAGCACTCTTGGAGTTCGCGCGTGCGCTAAAACAAACCGGCGGGTACCATATAGGTGAGCTCGCCTTTGATTCAGTAATTAAATTTAAACATGGGGAAATGCAGGCAAGGCAGTGGCGCAGTAGGTAGTACTGTCGCCTCACAGCAAGAAGGTCGCTGGTTCGAACCTCGGCTCAGTTGGCGTTTCTGTGTGGAGTTTGCATGTTCTCCCTGCCTTCGCGTGGGTTTCCTCCGGGTGCTCCGGTTTTCCCCCACAGTCCAAAGACATGCGGTACAGGTGAATTGGGTAGGCTAAATTGTCAGTAGTATGTTTCCCAGAGATGGGTTGCGGCTGGAAGGGCATCCGCTGCGTACAAAAACTTGCTGGATAAGTTGGTGGTTCATTCCGCTGTGGCAACCCCGGATTAATAAAGGGACTAAGCCGACAGGAAAATGAACGAATGGGGAAATGCAAGTTTTCGGACCTCAGGCTGGAGGAAGCAAGATTTAAAGACTGGCCTAGGCCTGTAGTTGGCAACAGCCGTGAGGATTATAGCCACGTCTGCAAGAAGACGGTTATATTGGCGCTATATTAGCTTATATCAATGAGCATGTCAATCCCTGAAGGCTTTCCGCTGTCAGATGACAGGGAGCTTGTGTGGGGAATGCGGGAAATGCAAACGAGGGAAGAGTGAGAACCGATGACAGCGATTACGTGTTGAATGTTGATCCGCCAGCCGAGAAGGTTCCCGAATCTCGATGCGTTATTCACTGCATGTTCAGCGCAAATGTCCGCTATAAGTGTAAGATCTAACACTGCACACATCACCGCCAAAGAAGCTCGCCTTTACTGAGTTTAAACTGAATCTGCAGCTCATAACAAACAGCGTTTTTGCGTCAGTGGTCATCACCAGAATTGTGTTGTGCCCTGGTCAGCTGACTCGCCTGCTTTTATTCCCACAAACACAGAAAACTGTAAATGAGCGCGTAACGAGACTGAGCATTTACAATGACACAAATCGAAACTAAAACTTATAAAGAGTGACAGAAGTGAGACTTTTCTTTCTTTTGTCTGTTCTTTCTTGAGATGTATGTTTAATCACTGATGACTGCTTTGAAGCTTTCAGCATTGAATTGAATGATTTATTATAATCTTTGGTTTGTTTTGTAGCAGAAATATTATTTATTAAATTGACCTTAACTTGAAATAAACATTTCTTACTGCAATGCTTCATTTTTGTTTGATGCAAACCATCAATTTATTTTTCATAATCTAACAACGGGACTTTATATAGCAGATAACGCACAATCAAGGCAGCATGATATTGAGAAATATAATTCGTTGTTAGTATTATTGTCATCATCATCATCATCATCATCATTAATATTCTATAATTATTATACCTTTGTTTTGCACAAATATTAATAAGTCAAGAAATTCTGTATATACCCTGTATATACCCATTCCTAATAACTGTTTTATTTTCTCTCATGATGACAGTTATATTAGTAATTAGTAGTATATTAATAATATTAGACTAGATATTCTTCAAGACACTTCTACACAGCTTAAACTGACATTTAAAGGCTTCACTAGCGTAATTAGTTTAACTAGGCAGGTTAGGGTAATTAGGCAAGTAATTGTATAACGATGGTTTGTTCTGTAGGCTATTAGAAAAATATAGCTTAAAGGGGTTATAATTTTGTCCCTAAAAAGGTGTTTAAGAAAATTAAAACTGCTTTTATTCTAGCCGAAATAAAACAAATAAGACTTTCACCAGAAGAACAAATATTATCAGACACACTGTGAAAGTTTCCTGAATCTGTCAAACAATTTGGAAAAGAAAAAAAAATAAATCAAAAGGGGGCGAATAATTCTGACTTGAACTGTATATACATACATGCATATCTTACTTTATTTATAGAACTTCTTGTGAAAACATAGCATTCAATAGTGTACAGCATGCATATTTGTTTTTGACTGTGATTGTTAGTGTTTATGCACAAGTTCTGTTGTGTTGTTAGGGGTGTAACGATACACTCAGCTCACGATACGATGTGTATCACGATATAATGTTCACGATTCGATATGTATCACGATATTTGGAATAAAAATTTAAAATTAAACTGAAATGCAAATTTTACCAAGTAAACTATTTTTTATGTATTTCTTTTTATTTCAACTTGATAAACTGAACCTTTTTAAGAAAATAAATTAAACAGGCCTGTCCCTGGAAAATAAAACAATTTAAAAACTTCTTAAAAATATTATTGAAATGACAGAGACAAAAATAAGGAACAATTTAAGTAAAGGTGCAAAAAAAAATAAGCTTTCTATTCAATTGAATTTAACAGTAAGAGCTTAAGGCTTTGCTTGGTCACTTGCGTTTTTTGTGTGTGCAAAAAAAAATCCACATTTCCAGGTATTTAATTCATATTTAATTAAATTCATTTAGAGATATCTCTAATTACAATTGTGACTAGTCAAAACTCATTTAGAGATATCTGCAAATATTTTTCAATGGAGGAATATGACTAGTCATAATATATTTGCAGATATCTCCAATCTGATGTCGTACTAGTACAATTGTAATTGCAGAAATCTCTAATTGTCATTCTGACTAGTCGAATTATAATTATGACTAGTCAAAATATAATTAGAGATATCTCTAAATATGGATAGTCAGAACAAAGGTTTAAATACTATAACGGCTTGCCATACGCGCGCGTCAATCATTGTCCGCCCTCTGTAGTAACAGCTCACGGTCAGCTCACGTCATGTGTAATTTTGCGGCAGGAACATTATATGAAGACAGAATGATATTTTAGGGTGAATTGTACCTTATAAATACAGTATGTGACTCTTTCAACACCATTAGGATGTATCCCTGTCGCTGTGCAAAGTATGTAAATCACTGTGAAGACTTTAAAACTTGGGATGTTTGACCCAGTATGCGTGTCAAAAAGTGGACGAGTCTAAAGCAATGACTGTACAACCGAAATGTTGCCAGACGTCTGATTTTGAGAGGATGGGCCATCCTCTATTTCAGCTCCACTCATCTTGGTCTGCTAACATTACTGCTGCTGCAATCTGAACTCACGTGCGACAGCAGGTGGAACGTAGCTCACGTGTAAACAGCTCAACTAATAAGAGAAAACGGACATCATATCGTAATCAAATCGTCATAACGCCACGATGCATATTGTGACATTTTTGCATCGCAATAAATCGTACAACGATAAATTGTTACACCCCTAGTTGTTGTTAATGTAGTGTTCTCCATTTAATCACAGTGATGCTGTGGTTGTAGATATCGTGCTCTGTTCTTTATCAAGCTCTTAAAAAGCAGGGTTTGGAGCGTGTGTCCTGATCTCTAGCTCTTTCTGTCTCTTCACAGCCTGCGAATATCCTCTTAGATGAGCACGGACACGTCCGCATCTCTGACCTGGGTCTGGCCTGTGATTTCTCCAAGAAGAAGCCTCACGCCAGCGTGTAAGTTCCTCCTCAAGTCCTCCTCTTTTATTCGTCTGCTGTTTGGGGAAGGTGTGGAGCTTCTGTTCTTCAGCGGCTCATATTCATGCAGAAACACAGGGAGTTATTTTTTTATTATAGAGAGTTCAACAGGCTGCATATGAACAGTCATACACATACTGTATATCAGTCTTAATAGTTTCAACTGATTTTCAGGATTCGTCTGAAGTAGACTTTTTATTCATTCATTAATTTATTTTGTTTTAAATATTAAGTTATTTATTTTATTTATTTGTTAGAGATATATTTATGTGTTTATTGTTAAGAGATGACCTGATTGTACATTGTCTTTCAAAAGACACCTAAGTCAGTATTTAATTATTTATTCATTTTTTTCATTTTTTTCTTTATTCATTTTTTTTGCTTTATTCATTTTTTTTCTTTATTCATTTTGTAATCTTTTATTTATTTATTTGTTATTTTTTTATTTAATCATTTATTTATTCATTTATTATCATTTTTAATTTATTCATTTATTTTTATTATCATTTTTTATTAATTAATTTATTCATTTTTAATTTATTTTACTTATTAATTTTGTAATTTTTTCATTTAGTCATTTTTATTCATTTTTATTCAATTATTTATTTATGTTTTTATTCAATCATACATTTATTTATTTATTTATTATTTTTTATTATTATTTTTATTGTTTAAAGATGACCTGATTGTACATTGTCTTTCAAAAGACACCTAAGTCAGCATTTAATTATTTATTCATTTTTTTCATTTTTTTTTCTTTATTCATTTTTTTTCTTTATTCATTTTTTATTATTTTATTTATTTATTTGTTATTTTTTTATTTAATCATTTATTTATTCATTTATTATTATTTTTAATTTATTCATTTTTTTTTATTATAATTTTTTTATTCATTAATTTATTAATTTTTAATTTATTTTACTTATTAATTTTGTAATTTTTTTCATTTAGTCATTTTTATTCATTTTTATTCAATTATTTATTCATGTTTTTATTCATTCATATATACATTTATTTATTTATTTATTTTTATTTTTATTACTATTTGTATTGTTTAGAGATGACCTGATTGTACATTGTCATTTAAAAGGCAACTAATTCAGCATTTATTTATTTTTATCACAGTGATGCTGTGTTTGAGCTGTTGTGTTTAGCGCTGGGCCTGCGGCATGTGTGTGTGTGTATACGTGTGTACGCTTTGACTGTAATCTGCTTTAATTGCTGTGTTTGCAGAGGGACTCATGGCTACATGGCACCTGAGGTTCTGCAGAAGGGAACGGCGTACGACAGCAGCGCCGACTGGTTCTCTCTGGGCTGCATGCTGTTCAAACTCCTGCGAGGGTAAGAGAGACACGCAGACGCTCATCAATTCTTCATCGCTCGCTTTCAGTCGCGCTCGGTGTTTGATGTTTTTGAGTGTACTGCTTAAATGTCAGGGGTTTGGAAGCAGGAGGCCACCGGCCAACATCATAGAGAAGAAAGACCACGGCAACCGTTGCTAGGTGGAGAGTGGGGGAAAACTACAGTTGAAGCCAGAATAATTCAGTCTCCTGTGAATTTTCAATTGTTTTTAGTTCAATTCATGTTTATTTTTTCTAGCACAGTGTAGATTGCGTCAAAGCAGCTGAACACAGAAGTTCTAGTAAATGGAAACTGTGTCAGTCCAGTTGAAGTTCAGTTCAGTTCAGTGTGGTTTAACTGCTCACTGCTGAAAGAACAAACACTGAAGAGCAAATCCATCCATGTGCAGCTCCACAAGTCCCAAACCAAGCGAGCCAGTGTCGACAGTGGAGGAACAAACTTCACCAATTGACCAAAGTGAAAGAATAAAAAACCTGAAGAGAAACCAGGCTCAGGTTGGCACGACCATTTCTCCCCTGGCTAAACGTCTTGTGCAGAGCTGCAGTGTAGGCGCTGGAGGCTGAAGAAGGCCGGAGGTCCATCGTGGCTTGTGTTCAGGCTGGCCCTTCAGGATCAATGCGGAGACTCGTCTGTCACTGGGGTCTTACATGGATCCGTCTCATGCTCTCCATTCTTCTATGACTGCCACAGCAGCTGCTCAGGATACGGCCTGGTCCAGGATTATGGAAACCTCAGGAATAATAAAACAGACCAACATAAGCGCAGATGCTGTTCAAATTATAATGTCTTTAGGGAAGTGTTCCCAGCTCCGGTTGCCCTGAATAATGCAGACTAACAATCCTTTTGAGGATTGGTATTTCAAAAGCATGTGTGTTTTATGTGTATGCTGCTGCGAAGAGATGTTTCGTTAATCTAGTTTTACACTGGCAGAGTGTGTCTGCTTCTCGATCTGTGCTAAGAAGGCTGTTCCAGAGTTTAGGTGCCAGATATGAGACAGATCTACCGCCTACAGTTGATGCTGATATTCGGGGAATAATAAATTGTCCGGAATCAGTTGAGCGTGGTGGACGTGAGCGGCTGTAATACACCAGGGCTCCCTCAAATACTGGGGAGCTCAGCCGTTCAGGGTTTTTTAGGTAGTCAATAATGTTTTTAAATTATAGGATATTTAACAGGGAGCCGATGCAGTGATGAAAGAGCTGGAGTAATATGATCATGTTTCTGCTCTAGAAAGCTCTCTAGCAGCTGCATTTTGCACCAGATGAAGTTTGTTAATTAAGCCAACAGAGCGACCGCCTAGTAACACATTACAATAATCTAATCAGCATGAATAAGCTTGTCCACATCAGACATTGATAGCATATGTTGAAGTTTTAAGATGAAACAATGCAGTTTTACAGATGCTTGAAATCTGGCCTTCAAATGACAGGCTGCTATCAAAAATCACCCCAAATTACTGACTGAAGATGAGGACTGAACTAAACCCGGCTTCACACCGCACGCAGCAGGACGTCAGAGCGAGGTGTAATGCCGAGTTCAGACTGCAGGATTTTCAAACTAGTCGTGTCACAGATGTTTTCACACTGCTTGACTATCTGGGCTGGCGTTTCATCGCTGCTTTGTTTACACTGCAAGATGGTTCGGCGACATAGACATTCACATTGCACAAAACACGTCGTATATCTTTTGTTATTAACTACATAATGAGAAAGAAGCCTTTAATGGGGTAGAACATGTACATGTTTGCTCACCTGGGTTTAAAGGGAATTAGCCATTTCTCCTCAACGTTGATAATAAACTAATTTCTTTCTGTATGAAACGTCAAACAGACACGGTTGCTCCTGAGTCCTGTCAAACCTCCACTAGTTTTTCCTCCATTTCGTGGGTCCACATAAACCGAAAAAGAGCGCTTTAACTTCTCCCCCAGCCTCCCGCTGGCCTGCAGCAGGCACACAACACACACACACACACACCAGTGAATACTGCTCTCTCATTGGCTGTAGGCGATGGCTGATGTTATTTTCAGTCAAAACTCATTTCACACGGCATGATTTGAATCGCCGACAGCTCCAGATATTCAGCACGCCAAATATCTCGCAGGCATTGGCGACTCATCTGCGATTCTCTCAGATCGTGTCTTTGATGGTTCATACTGTGTGATTGTCTCTCACGTGCACGAGCAGCGATTTGCCTGTGATTTCAGGCATTTGTCGGCGATTGCTCAAAACCTGTCGGCGAGCCAAAATCGGGGCTAAAATCATGCAGTCTGAACTAGGCATAAGCGTCACTGAAGCAGCAGTGCCGCGATCGTTTCGGCGCTGGGTCTATTTTTGCCGCGCTGCTCACGCTCAATTAAAGTGACAGTGCATTGATAATGACCAAAACACAGTGAATGACAGAAAAATGTAGCAATTTTACCCAATAAATGGGTTAATGATATCAACTGAAGTGTATATAGTCAATCAAATGAACTTAAACAATTAAAAACTGCAACATTTATTCAGGCCCGAACTACAAAACCAAATGTAAAACAATTTTAGTATCAGTTTTGCTGAAGTTGCACGCTGGTGTTGCAGGAGAGGGGAAATAGAATATGTACGGGAGTTGTAGTCCATAGCGAAGTGTGTTGTGGGTAGTGTAGTTCGACACGCATGCTGGATGATGTGAGCTCGCTGTGTGCTGTGCAGCTCAAGCAGAGGAAGAAAGTTTTATTCGGCTTTGATTTATGTTCAGTCAAGTTGCACTGTAAACCTGACAACACTAAAAGAAGGGCATGCATTAATTAGTTTAGTCCGTCTCATTCTTTGCACGAGCTGTTACTCTGCTGCTGGACATCACTGAAGCGGCGAAAGTAACACTAGTTTGATCATGTATAAATATCGTTATAACTATATTGTATTAGTATTATTATAACTAGGCCTAAAACATCCTGACAATCAAAAACCAAATGACATGATGTCACAGGCGATTGTCTTCTGAGTGCACCAGACATGAATGACGCTCCTCATAGAGCTTGAGAAGCAGACAGTACTGTATGATCTATAGACTTTCTTAAATAAAGACTTGCAGGTTAAAGAAACAGCATAGGAGGAGGTTGTTGCTGCTCACGCACTGCTTTTGCTTGCGGTATGAAACGGGCGTAAGAATTCATCAAGGTTTTTGGGTCCAATAAGCAAAACCTCAGTATTATCTAGAATTTAGTAATAAGTTATTAGTCATTTCATTTTAATATCATCTATACAATCTGTTAATTCCCAGATGATGTTTAACAGATTCAGAAATTTTTCACAGTATTTCTTCAAATATTTTTTCTTCTGGAGAAAGTCTTGTTTTGTTTCAGCTAGATTACAAGCAGTTTTTAATTGTTTAAAAGCCATTTAAGTTCAATATTATACGCCTCTACAGCAATATTAGTGTTGGATTGTCTCCAGAACAAACCACTGTTATACAATGACTTGCCTAATTACCCTAACTTTACCCTAATTACCCTAGTGAAGCCTTTAAATGTCACTTTAAGCTGAATACTAGTGTCTTGAAGAAGATCTAAGCTAATATTATGTGCTGTCATCATGGAAATATACATAACAAATCAGGAGGGTGAATAATTCTGACTTCAACTATGTTTAAAGGGGGTGGAGTCTGTCGTTCCATTGAGGTGTGTGTGTGTGTGTGTGTGTCACTTAGACTTCAAAGCGGGATAGAAGTGTGTCAGAGCAAGTATGAAAAGCTCTCTCTCTCTCTCTCTCTCTCTCTCTCTCTCTCTCTCTCTCTCTCTCTCTCTCTCTCTCTCTCCCCGTTTAACCCTTCTGTTGCCTTTAATTCTGTACACAGCGTTCATCCTGCGGGTCAAAATTGAGCCACCTTCACTAAACATCTAAAATAAAATAATCAATGTGGAATATTATAACCTTTATTTAATCAGGGAAGTCAATTGAGAAACAGTTCTCATTTACAATGATGACCTGGCCAAGAGGGAACATAAAAACTGATTAGAGTAGCTACGAAATGAAGAGCTAACTTCAACTAAAACTACTAGAGCGCAGATTTCGACGTGTTTTTGAATGTTAAGAAGTGACTGTAGATATAGTGGAGTTTTCCCCAATAAGAGTTTTGTAAATGAACAGAAACCAATGAGTTTGTCGACGTGATTTGAAGAGAAGGCCAATTCACTAAAGAATACAGTTGACCATGATGAGTATTAAATGCAAACCAGTATCAAAACCAATTGCAGCACGGTAAATAACTTCCAGTGTGTGATGGAGAGTTTTTGAAGCTTCAATATATTGAGTACATTTATTTCGTATAGCTCTAAAAGATCAGTCAGTCAGACATATTTTTAGAAGTCTTTGCTCTACGTCATAGAAGGTGTTTTTGGCGAATGATCTTTGCTAAATCGGTACTGAACCATGAGCTGAGACCATTTTTTACTCAACATTTTAAAAGTGGTATGTTTAAAACAGTCGTTCTACATGCACACACATATGCACACTGACTTTTACTCTCAGCCAGCCCGCCAGCATCAGCGCTTCCAGTCTTTCCATTATTAAAATGCCACGTTTAAGGTCTGATTTTTTTTTTTTTAAATCAGCAATCTTCACTGATGACAGAGTCATACCTGTCAAGATTGGGATGTGAGAATAAGGGATATGCCCACCATAATAAGGGACCCCCCCTTTCCTTCTTTAAAAAATCCCCAAATTACTAATATGTTCATTTAGAGCTGTTTTGTTGTAAATAAACAGATAAATGGCCAGAAATATGTTTTGTTATTATTATTTACAAAAGAAAAAATAAATATATACATTAGCAGGAAATACATTAGCAAACAGTTCAGCTTATTAAAATTAATAGCTAATGAAATAGAATTAAGCTATCAAATCTCATTAGCCGTTTCTCCACTGTATAACTTACACATTCTCATTAAAGAGCAATGAATGAATCTCTTATTTATTTAGATTTTTTTTTGTTTGATTACATTAAATAAGAGGTGTCACTTTAAAAATGCACAAATCTAACAATATAATGAAGGTTTTCGACTGCTTTGCTAACTTTTTATGCTCATTTAAGACTAAATTAGTTGTGTTTGAAAAAAAAAAAAAACACCAAAATCGACATCTTTATATATTATTATTATTATTAACTATGTGTATATGTCTGTTTAAACACGCACACAAAAGCCAGACTTCCAATCGGCTTCAAATTGCGTGTACAGAATCCGTTTGGGAAACAGAGTCTATCACTATGGAGCGCGTCAGCTGACAGCCACGCACTGCTATATGATATATATATATATATATATATATATATATATATATATATATATATATATATATATATATATGCTATAAGGATTGCATATGGAGCAGAGACGGCACCTGTAATGAAAAGGAAAGCGAATTGCGCCGTTTTTATATTTAGTTCAAAGTGTTTTCGTGCCTAAACAAAGTGAAAGCACAAAACAGAATCTCATTTAAGAGCAAGGGGCGGCCCCTAGTGGTTCGGCGGTATGGGTTGCATAAAGGGAGGCTCGACTCTTTAATGTTTCTTGCCACCCTTCAGAAAAAGACTGAAAATACGGGAGAAATATGGAAAAATACCTTTACGGTATGATAGCGGGATAGAACTGTAAAATACAGGAGAATCCCGGGAAAAACGGGAGGGTTGACAGGTATGGACAGTGTATTGTACTCCAGTGCTTACAATGGAGATTCTGATGCTGACTGCTCTAGCAGCTACACAGCCTTTCATCTCATGGTTAACAGCTAAATGAATGCTGAAGTCTCTTTAACTTAATCTATTTAATTACAACATCATTGCTGTAAAATCAATCATATGAAATTGAAAATAGTCAAATTAAGCTTTCACGGGAAGTTTATCATTGGCTAAAAACACTAGCTGTGCTTATACCCTGTTTCATTTCGATCCTCGAATCTATTTTGCATGAAGAAACATCATCATCATCATCATCACAAACTCTGTGCAGTGTTTACTCAGTGGACAGCACTCGATTCTCACTACAGTAATGGGTGTATTGTATCATGATGAAAGTACCTGCAGAAGACTTCACATTAGCGCTGATGTTATAGTCTTTAATAGTAGAAATTAACACCACCAACACTGATTATAAACAATCTAATGCATGCATTCAATTCAGTTAGAGTTTATTTCTATAGTGCATGCACGTGTGTCTCACGCTCGCTGACTGAGATTGAAAGGTTTCTGGAAACCCCCTCCCCGCCTACCTGCTCCTGATCTGACTCTTCTTTCTTCTGTTCTCACAGGCACAGTCCATTCAGGCAGCACAAGACCAAAGACAAACACGAGATCGACCGCATGACGCTTACCATGGTAAACACACACCATACTCTCTCGCTCTCTTTGTATTTTCACACATAAACCGTGTCCAACATTAATCTATACACACTTCTCACATGCAATGGGGACAGTCGGTTTATTTCCATTCAAAGATGCACAATCGAGTTATGTGCAACAATCTGGATATATTTGGGAATAAAGCGTCATTTCCGTTTCATGAGTGAGTGCAAAATCATCAAAAGTGTATCGTTTTGAAAAAGTGACTGAGAAATTCAGTGAATATTGAGTTGACGGATAATGAATCTACTATTGGTGAATCCTCAATATTTAGCACAAATTAAAGAGGCAGTAGGTGATCTGCCAAAATGCTGTCTGTTAGCTTAATATCTTTGAAAGCTACATCCGACACGTAACCAATATATAAAACTGTGGCAAACGTCACAAGCATAAATCATGCCATGGACATGACATTAAGTTGCCTACTGCTTTAAAAAAAGCCTAGATCAGGGGTCACCAACCCTGTTCCTGGAGAGCTACCGTCCTGCAGAATTCAGTCCCCACCCTGATCAAACACACCTGAACCAATTAATAGTACCTAAAGCAGCACTTGATAATTACAAACAGGTGAGTTTGGTCAGGGTTGCAACTGAAATGTGCAGGAAGGCAGCTCTCCAGGAACAGGGTTGGCCTAGTTTAAAAGAAGATGGCCAAATGAGAACTTTTCTGTCATAAACTACAGTAAAATAACTTGTCAGAAATAATAAAAGAACAGAACACAATAAATACAGGAATGGAGAATGGCTCTTTTATTATCCGCTGTCAGTCAGCGCCCGCTCTTTTTTTTTTTTTTTCTTGCTCATTGCGTCTTGTCATTGTGTGCAGTGTAAATGCAGGCAATCAGTAGGGCCAGACGGAAGCTGCCGACGTTTTTAACTATTTCTGCTGAAAGTTTTGCTAAAAATCTGCGGATTTCTGCTGAATTATTTTGGGAGTATCATAACTAAAACCTTAATATGTGAAAAAAAATATAATATCTTCTTAACTTTTTATTTAATGTTCAAAATGTAAATCCAATTAGATGCATTTTATTTGGTAAACAAAGCAAGTCTCTCATAATATATGTACTAACAGACAGCAAATATTACTGTGCAAACTGCATTATACATAAATCAGATGAACATTTTCATATTAGTCAATAATATTACTGTAAATAACTTTTTAAAAACTGAATAGATATAGATTTACACACCTTTACTCAAGTAAAGCCTGGTTTATACTTCTGCATCAAGTGACCGGCATAACTCACGGCGCAGGCAACGCGCGTAGCTTTGCATTTATACTTCTGCGCGCTGTCTCTGTTGGTCTGCATTAACACTTCCGAAACGCTAGTTGGCAGTGTGGTGTAAATGTTCCTCTGTGTCGAGTTTCTTCGCTTCTGTTTTGCGTTTCCTGAACACTTCCTGGATGTACAAGTGACTCAAACTCGCTCATTTTGAGGCAGGAACCAGCGGACGTGCAACAACTTTAACTATGAGGTAAACACAAAACAAAACTTTCCATCTGGAGCTCCTTCACGGGACTCCACACTTGTAAACAATCGCTACATTGGGTTCGCGCCATTCGCACGGCTCTCGGTCCCGCCCCGACTCGTCAGCGCTACCAAGCCGACCAATCACAGAGCTTGCGCTACGCGTTGTTGCGACGTGTAGTTACATTTTTTGAGAGGTGCACGTCAGTGACGGCCACGGCAAAGGGCTATACGTCAGCGCCGTAGCATACGCCGATGTTTGATGCAGAAGTATAAATCAGCCTTCAGTAAACATAATTAATGATGGGTTAAAATCTGCTGAATTCTGCACATGCAGATTTCGTGTGGGCCTAGCAATCGGATATGAGTCACTTTTGAAAAATGATGTAAGCAGGTCAGCAAAAAAATCAGGAACAGTCACAAAATCCAAATTGACCATCAAGATGTGCAGTGTAAATGCAGCCTTAGTTTCAGGCCCTGTCTCTCTGCATTTACAGTCAATAAATAAATTAGTGCTGTCAAAATTAGTGCGTTAACGCATGCGATTAATTTTAAATATTTAACGCGTTAAAAAAAATTAGGCAAGGCAAGTTTATTTATATAGCACATTTCATACACAGTGGCAATTCAAAGTGCTTTACATAAACAGAAATAAAAGAGACAAGTGTACGAAAATAAAAACTAATAATAAGAATTATAAAAATAAAAATAAAAAATAGATAAAACAGATAAAGATGTGTTAAAATAGGTTATAAGATAATGAAAAAGAAAAGAAGAGATTAATATTGATACAATTAACGCAGTTGCAGGTTTTTTTTACTTCCTGTTGTGGTGGACGTGTGTTTAACATGCAAAGAAATATGGATAAGACCAAGGAAGCACTTTGAAGGCAAGTTTCTGTATAAAACAATTAATGTGGCATCACCAGGCTCTCCAGAGTTTTATGCAATTTAACTTTGACTTCTGTTTCAATGGAATTTGATACCGCATGGCGAATGGAGAGAAAAACCTCAGCATTTCGTGACTTTCGTGGTCCTTTAAGGTAGACAAAAATCGCTGCTTACATGGTCAAATCTTAATAAGAGTATTATATTAATCATATTAAAAGCGGAGTATTGGTGTCCATGTAAAGGTACTCAGAATGTGTCAGATGAAGTCGCGAGCTGTCAAAGAAAGTGCATTTCAATGGCGTTCTGCATGAGCCCTCCAATCATTAAGTTTGACGTGTTTCCTTCTTAAACGCAACAAAAATGTGTCTGCTTCACAATGTTGTGTCAGGATCCTTGTGAAATACAGTCATAGTTTAGAACGCTTAGTTTAAGCAAATTTGATGAACGCGATCATGCATGTTGAATCTGAAGGGAGTCGCTCTGGCTTCTAAACGTCGTTGTCCGTAGCCACAAAAAGTTACAAATTGCATTGATTGCGTTGCACTTTCAGCTCACATCATTCTAAAGAAAAGGTCCACATTGTCCCTAGATAATGTCAACAGACTGGACTGTCTTAGCAACTGTCTGAATGTAAAGGAGGACTGAGCAAAATTGTTTCTACTTTATAATTAACGTTCTCAACTCACAGCAAATTAACTTTACAATGAGTACAATTGTTTGTATTCAGTACTTTTACTATTATTATTATAATTTTCCATATCTGTAATGCCTGTATTTTGACTGTATTTTTTTGCAGTCCACTTAGAATCCAACATGGAAATCAATGTTTTCTTTATTGGCATTGATTGTTTTGAAATTCAAATGGCATTAACATGCCTGTGTTTTTATTTCTGTAATAAATATGGCTGTCAAGCAGGATCTTGATGGTTTATTGTGGGTTTGTTGTTTACATGAAGAAATCTGTGTTACAAGTTAAGCAAAAATTCTGATAAAC
The DNA here is from genome assembly GCF_052040795.2 of Danio rerio. Lineage (NCBI taxonomy): Eukaryota > Metazoa > Chordata > Actinopteri > Cypriniformes > Danionidae > Danio > Danio rerio. The sequence continues at coordinate 48,075,432 of NC_141030.1, forward strand.
AATTATATTTTGAATTTAAATAGTTTTTGTCTTGCGTTTACATTAATTTTACATTCAAATAGTCAAAATTACAAGTTTCAGTCTTTTAAATGCGGTTAATCGGGATTAATAAAAAAAAAGTGTGATTAATTAGTTCATTTTTTTATCGATTGACAGCACTAAAATAAATGCAATATTATAACCGCAATAGACATTTGAGTGGATCAGTTTAAAGCAGAAAGCATCTTCAGGAGAGCTTCATTAAACAGACTGAAGGTGAAACGGGAGATGGATAAAGCGGCCAGAGCTTTCCATGGAAGTGAAGAGGGAACAGTTAATGACTGGAGCTCCTGTGCTTTACACCCACTGTGTTTAACAAGGGAATGCGAACGGAGAGGAATTTGCATCCACACTTTGCATTTACTGTCCTCCTCTCACCACAGCAGTAATTTAGTCCTGACAGAGCTGCCAGGATCTTGACTGCTCTGCAGGCGCGAGGAGCAAACTCGCTGCTTTTTACTGCTCATGTGGGACCATTTGGGGCTCCGCTTTAATATGCAGACGCAAGTGGGCAGTCTGTTCAGGTGTCAGGGGTCTTAAAGGAGGAGTTCACCCAAAAATCTAAATTAGCACATAGTTTCACTCTTAAGCCATTTAAACTCAAAAACAACATGGCATGTGTCCTTTATTGATAAGGCTCTCCCAGAATACTAATATGGGTCTGCAATATTGCTAGGAACAGAGAATCTCTGGACTTTTAATTAATTAATTAATTTATTTATTTATTTATTCATTTATTCATTTATTTATTTATTTAATATTTATGTGGAATGATTTCAAGAGCTTCACAAACATACATTTTTTATAATAAATAATACTAAATTTGAAAAATTAAAATAATAATAATATTTTTTATAATTTAAAAATAATAATTTCAACAATTAAATTTTTTTATTTAAAATATAATTTAAAATAATTTTATGTAAATTTAATCAATTGCAGCAACTTGTTTACTATGAATATTAATAAAATTTTATCTAAACATTTAGATTTGAATAATATAACATAAGACAGATGGATGGATGGATGGATGGATGGAGAAATAGTTGAGTCATTTAGGAATCATTTTAAAGTGATTCACTGAATCATTTGTTCCTACTTTTCAGCCAAATCAACTGATTTATTAAGAAATTAAGCAACTGTGTGTTTTATGAATGGATCATTGAATCATTAACTTAAACAATTAATTTAGAAACAGATTCATTCAGGATGGAAACACCATGTTGCGTCTGAGATCCACAAATGTTTTTTTCTCCACTGTATGTTTCCATCCCAATTAAATCAGTTTCTGAACAAATCATTAAGTAAAAAAAAAACACAAAATGGGATCTAAAATGAACTTTTTGTTTTGTTAAACTGTTGTCTGAAATCAAGATCACAATTGACGATATTCAGAGAAACTGCTTTTCTTTATTTGTTTGTGTGATTATTATGTCCAAAAACACAAACTCAGAGGAATCTTTTTTGCTTTCATTACTTGAATTATGCATAATAGTCTTTATAACACGGTCAATACTTTGGCACTCTCAACTGCACAGTGTAGCACACATTATTGCAAATGCCAGTGTTTTTATATTACAAGTGTTAGTTTATTTCCAATACTGACATTTATTTTTCAGTTGTAGTACCAAAAAGAATTATGCTAATGCCTGAATTTAATTTATTGGATATAAAGGACTGGTCAGTAATCAGCAGAAAGAGCTGTCCGGCATCCAACAGTTTTCATCTGACTGGCAAGATGTTCAAGTTTTGTTAGAAACTGGACCACAAAACCGACTGACCGAGTCAAAAGGATCAGAAGTCCAATTTTCTTCCTTTCTTTATATATATATATATATATATATATATATATATATATATATATATATATATATATACACAAACACACACACACCGGCCACTTTATTAGGTACACCTGTCCAACAGCGCGTTAATGCAATTTAATCAGCCAATCACATGGCAGCAGCTCAGTGCATTTCAGCATGTAGACATGGTGAAGAGAATCTGCCGTAGTTCAAAGCGATCATCAGAATGGAGAAGAAAGGGGATTTAAGTGACTTTGAACGTGGCATGGTTGTTGCTGTCAGACGGGCTGCTCTGAGTATTTCAGAAACTGCTGATCTACTGGGATTTTCACGCACAACCATCTCTAGGGTTTACAGAGAATGCTCCGACAAAGAGGAAATATCCAGTGAGCGGCAGTTCAATGCCTTGTTGATGCCAGAGGTCAGAGGAGAATGGCCAGACTGGTTCCAGCTGATAGAAACTCAAATAAGCACTCGTTACAACCGAGCTCTGCAGAAGAGCATCTCTGAACACACAACACGTCCAACCTTGAGGCGGATGGGTTACAGCAGCAGAAGAGCACACCGGGTGCCGCTCCTGTCAGCTAAGAACAGGAAACTGAGGCTACAATTCACACAGACTCACCAAAACTGGACAATAGAAGATTGGAGAAACGTTGCTGCTCTGATGAGTCTCCATTTCTGCTGACACATTCGGATGCTCGGGTCAGAATTTGGCCTCAACAACATGAAAGCATGGATCATCCTGCCTTGAATCAGCGGTTCAGGCTGGTGGTGGTGGTGTAATGGTGTGGGGGAGATTTTCTTTGGGTCCATTAGTACCAATTGAGCATCAACGCCACAGCCTACCTGAGTATTGCTGCTGACCATGTCCATCCCTTTATGAGCACAGTGTCTCCATCTTCTGATGGCTACTTCCAGCAGGATAACGCAGCATGTCATAAAGCTCAATCATCTCAGACTGGTGAACATGACGATGAGTTCACTGTACTCAAATGGCCTCCACAGTCCCCAGAGCTCAATCCAATAGAGCAGCTTTGGGATGTGGTGGAACGGGAGATTGGCATCATGGATGTGCAGCCGACAAATCTGCAGCAACTGTGTGATGCTATCATGACAATATGGAGCAAAATCTCTGAGGAATATTTCCAGTAGCTTGTTCAATCTACACCGACAATGATTAAGACAATACTGAAGGCAAAAGAGGTCCAACCCGGTACTAGTAAGGTGTACCTAATAAAGTGGCCGGTGAGTGTATTATTATATATTTATATTTATTATTACTATAAATATTTTAATTAGTGAAATAAAAGGTCTTCCCGTGGACCCAGAGCAGTTTTAGCTTTTGAGGTTTGCGTTTGGATGCCGACCTCACACGGAAAATTATCTCCAGATTTCATTAGTCAAGGATTTTGAGGGTATTTTGTGAAATAGGCTGTTTCATACCCTGATCAGATTTACTTCAGAATGGGCTGGAAAACTCGATCATGACACAGGTTTACTTGCTGACGTACATTACTATTCAATAGTTCATAGATTTTCCATACAGGAATAACTGAAAAAGTACCATTTAAAATAGCTGAATGATAAATTCTGTGCTGGCACAGTGGCTCAGTGGTCAGCACTGTGGTCTCACAGCAAGAAGGTCGCTAGTTCGAGCCTTGGCTGGGTCAGTGGGCATTTCTGTGTGGAGTTTGCATGTTCTCCCCGTGTTGGTGTGGGTTTCCTCCGGGTGCTCCGGTTTCCCCCACAGTCCAAACACATGCGCTATAGGGGAACTGATCAACTAAATTGTGTGTGAATGAGTGTGTTTGGGTGTTTCCCAATACTTGCTTGCAACTGGAAGGGCATCCATTGTGTAAAACATATGCTGGAATAGTTGGCGGTTCATTCCGCTGTGGCGACCTCTGATAAATCCAAGACTAAGTCGAAGGAAAATGAATGAATTCTTATTTAAAAGGTAAATTCTGTGATGTAAAGCTGCATTTGTAGGTTTACAATTACAATCACTCTCATAAATAAGGACATAGTGGCCAGCCTAAATAATAGTTGTGTTTTCACAATGCCCGAAGCAGTGAAGCATATATTATCGTTTAAAACCATGAGTAAATCTCATAATGAGCCTGATCAAGAGAAGATGAAACTGCGACCCTGGATCAGGAATACATGGGACAGAAGCAAAGCCATCTTAAGTCAGCCAGAAAACATGACAGAAGAGGTAACTGTGACTTCTTGAAGATTGGACTGACTGAGTCGTTTTCGCTTGGCGCACAACTGAACTGAATGTCAGTGGTGTTAGTAAACTGGATATTGATAATTCATGCGATTAATGTGTGTTGACTCATAACAATTTATTGCACAAAATAATTAAAGACCGATCAAAAATGTTTTTTTTTTGTTGTATTAACCGCAAAGTAACGTCATGTTCCAGGAAAACGTTGGTCACGGTTACTTTTATTTCCTTGTTTTCTTCCGGAAATTATCCATTTACAAATTAAGCAGCTGTCACAGTTTAATATATGATCATCTATATCAGTTTAATATGATGATTTGATGATCAGTAAACATTTCATTATCAATTCTCCTGCTACATATGTACAGTTGAAGTCACAATTATTAGGTTATTTTTTTCTCCAATTTCTGTTTAACGGAGAGCAGATTATCTTCAGCACATTTCTAATCATAATAGTTTTAATAACTCATCTCTAATAACTGATTTATTTTATCTTTGTCATGATGACAGTAAATAATATTAGACTAGATATTCTTCAAGACACTAGTATTCAGTGTAAAGTGACATTTAAAGGCTTCACTAGATTAATTAGGGTAAAGTTAGGGTAATTAGGCAAGTTTTTGTATAATGATGGTTTGTTCTGCAGATTATAGAAAAAATATATGTAGTCTAAAGGCTAATAATATTGACTTCAAAATTGCTTTTAAAAAATTAAAATCTGCTTTTATTCTTGCCGAAATAAAACAAATAAGACTTTCTCCAGAAGAAAACATATTATCAGACATACTGTGAAAATTTCCTTGCTCTATTAAACATAATTTGGGAAATATAAAAAAAAAGAAAAGAAAAAGGGGGGGGAGTGGCTTATAATAACTGTTCATATATACTGCAATTAAGTCACTATTAGTTTATTATAATCCTTATAATAAAAATATACACAATGATTAGCTCTCTTATGAAAGTTTATTTATTTAAAAAATATTTCCCAAGTGCTAATTTTTTAAACACATTTCTAAACATAACAGTATTAGGAATTGATTTCTTATGACTAATTTCCTTTTTTTTTTTTTTTGAACAGCAGATCATATTTTACTTGTTATTTTGCAAGATAGCATGCAAATCAAAGTGCAATTTAAAGGCTTAATTGAGTTTATTCTGCGAACCATTGGACAGCAGGGCTTTGTTTTGTAAACAATCACAAATATATGTATTTCTTAATGAGGCTAATAACTGCTTTCACCCCCCCCCCCCCCCCCCCCAAAAAAAACTTTCTCGAGGAGAAAAAATATTATAAAAAATACTGTGAAAATTTTCTTGCTCCATTAATCATCATGTGGGAAATATTTGTGAAAGAATTCAAATTTCACACTATCTTCAGCTGTATATAGCAACATGCCATAACCACTCTCTGACCTGTCTAAAAAAGCGATGCCTTGTTGTCTAGTTTACTGACAGCCTAAAAGTTTCTTGGTCTGCATTTACTCTGAGTGTTGACCTTGATTTGAATGTGCAGTAGGCTCTGCCTGTTATATAAGCCGGCTGTGTTTTGCTTGTGCTGGCTTTCATTTGTATGATTGTGAGGATATTTGAATACCAGCACTGTCGACAGCTAGAAAGTTTGCCTTTAACTGCGTATTTGCATTTTAGTAATGACCGTTCAGTGTCAAAGATGATAAAGCTAATAAAACTAGACACACGCTGATGTTGCGTAAGTCAATACATGCTGATAATGAACATGCACAATATTGATATCAAGAAATACAGTGAGAATAGGGTATATGACGAGCTAGTGTTGTTCATGTACTGATACACTTCCGGTGACCTGTTATTGAGTTTTTTCCATTTTATACGGTTCCTTTTACAGCATCTGTGTTGTAATGTCATTAAGTGAAGTTTATTCATAAACTAATTTAAAGAGGATCACGTGATTATGATTGGACACGGCTGGTTATGCATTAGCATGTATGATCCACCAATCAGGCCATTCCTAACCCACTATGAAGAACCAGGGTTTTCACTACAGTCATCTTTGCTTTGAAGAATCCCCCCTTCCACCCCTACCTCTTCACCTTTCCCTTCATAGAGCGGCACGGTGGCCCAGTGGTTAGCACTGTTGCCTCGCAGCAAGAACAATCACCGGTTCTAGTCCTCCAACAGGCCGGTGGTCGTTTCTGTGCATATAGTTTGCATGTTCTTCCCGTGCTCGCGTGGGTTTTCCCCATTTCCTCCGGTTTCCTCCCACATTCCAAGACATGCACAACAAGTGAATCGATCAATCTAAATTTAACACTACAGTCAATCTCTCACCCCGCAGCAGATCTCTTCATAGCATTCATTTAGGTCATCAGCTCTTATCAAGGAGGGAGTTGTCGAGATCTACCTGAGCTCAAGGCTCCCCTCTCGCCCTGCAAACTGGAGGGAGCCCAGGGCTCAGGAACTTTTGAGCTCCCGTGACAGCATGCCAAACTTGCTTATAATCAATCATCAGCTAAGTGTGAACTCTTGAAAATACCATCAGTTAAACAGACTTTGGCATTCATTTAGTGGCTCAAGTGTAAAACGAGACAAAAAGCCGTTTACACACATGCCCACATCAAAATCAGCAGACTAGCGCAGAATATACTGGAGTAAAAAATAAATGCTCATATTATAAAGACATGGCGGGGGAAACATGTCATTTAATGCAGTGCTTTTTGAACAATCTGAGACCCTCTTTATATTAGATATCACTCAGCCAGTGGAGATCGCTGATTTTTAAAGTAAACAGACCTTAAACACGCTGAATTTGCATTGGCAAGTGCTTAACCCAGGTTACTGGCAAATTAAAAGTGCTATTAGCAAGCCTCGGCATATACCCCATAGTCAAAGTTTCACATGTTAAAGGGATGTGTCAATTTACACACTCTTTACTCATTTCAAACATCTGACTTTCTTCTGTTGAACACAAAGGAAGACATTTTAAAGCCATGTATCCATTGACTTCCATAGTATTTGTTTTTTTGAACAGTCACAGGTTTTCAACATTCTTCAAAACGTCTTTGTTTGTGTTCAACAAGAAAGAAACTCATAAATGTTTGGAAACACTTCAGGGTGAGTAAATATGGAATCAGAAAAGACTCAAAAGTAATTCACACAAAAGACACGATGTACACATGCGTAGCCAAATTCACGTGCATAAAATCAAATTCACGTGCGTAAAATATTTATTTATATTCACAAAAAAATTTCACATGCACAAAATAAAAATACATTTTCATAAAATACGTTTCACAAATGCAAAACACCATTTGCAAATGTATAAGAGTGTACAAAAAGTTTTGAATGTTTAAATACGTGTGAGTTCATCCTGAATGAGAATGTGCAAATCCTCCTTCACGTACGACTCCCCCTGGATACGTGTGTGTGTGTTTTTGAGACTTTCCTGCCTTTCCTGTACCTTTCAGCCAATCAGATGAGAGCTGTAGTCAAGGACACCCACTTTGCGCTCCTTAAGCGCAGACTGTTCCTCTCCAGCATGGCGAACGGAGCCGCCAGCAGTCACAGTTGCACTTTTTTTCATTTATTTATTTATTTGACCATATCTTCACTCTTTTTATCCATTATTTTGCCGCAGCTCTGCTCTTCTTACTTATTGTCTCGCAGCCCCATGAGTAAAATGTAGCCTGCAGGGTGATGATGAGGATTAAGTATCATTCCAGCCACACAAACATAACAGTGCTGTTGTGGTTCAGCGGTCAGCATATTGCGTTATGATGCCCTTCGGCCCGTGTTCGATCCTCACCTGAGTATATCCTTTTTCTTTTTTTCATTTTTATTGTTAAGACATATTAAACTGTAAGGTTGTTGAACCGAGTTCTAAAGCAGTTGTTTTCTTGAAAAAGATAGTGTCATTAGAAACTGAATGAAACTGAAATAAATAAAGATTTACTCAGGTGAGGATCTTTTTTTTTTATTTCAGTTTCATTCAGTTTCTAATTACATTATCATGTGTTTACAGCTGTCATCTGATTGGCTGAAAGGTACGAGTAGCCCTGACTCTGGCAGGAAAGTCTTAAAAACACACACACACACACACGTATCCAGGGGGAGTCGTACGTGAAAGGATTTGCACATCCTCATTCAGGATGAACTCGCAAGTTTTAAACATTCAAAACTTTTTGTACACTCTTATACATTTGCAAATGGTGTTTTGCATTTGTGAAACGTATTTTTATTTTGTGCATGTGAATTTTTTTTGTGAATATAAATAAATATTTTACGCACGTAAATTTGGCTACGCATGTGTACATCCTGTCTTTTGCGTGATTTTCTTTTGAGACTTATCTGATTTCATAAGTAAATTCTGAGTTTTTATTTTTATTTTTGGGTGAACTAACCCTTTAATCTGACTTAATAAGTGCTGAAATACTGGTAGAAGATTCTGTGACTCTTCATCACGCTATCCTACTTAAACATTTTGCTATAGTCAATTAAAATGGCAATGAAATCTGCTAAAATTTTTTTTATAATTTTAGGTGATGTTATTAATTTATTATGCATTCAAATCAAAAGTCATATTCTTAAATGAAGTGAGGTCAGTGATGAAGTAGATCCAGGAGGTTATTATCTCAGACTAAAGCCTGACAGGTTTACACCAGCCTGATGTGAAGTGGAGCGCTGTTGAATAAGACTGAAGGCTTTGTAATCCTGGAGGTTGCACAAACAGTGGATAATCTCATCGGTGGACACGTTAAAGTGCCTTAAAGTAATTTAACACAGCTTAGGTTAATATTGTGTTAAAATCATGATAACACAGCACACTGTGATGAAACGTAATCAAACAGCAGCCGCCATGTGATATCAGTGAATCTCTGACGTCATCAGTCTTCTTCCTGTTTCTTCAGAATGTGGAGTTGCCTGATTCCTTCACTCCCGAGCTCAAGTCTCTCCTGGAAGGACTCCTACAGCGAGATGTGGCCAAACGATTGGGCTGCCTGGGACGAGGGTAAGAGACAGACACCACCGTCTTCATGATGACACCTCTGTCATATATGATAATCAAGTCACACTCTTTGCTCCACGGAATAGCTGAAGCTCAGTAATGTTTAACCTCTTATTTCAGTAATACAGTGAGAATTATATACAGTATGCAGTGTTATATTGGATTGCTATTCAGCTTATGTACCTGTTTGGTTCCTGAAATCAGTTTGTTTTAGTGTTATCTTTGCGATATTGCATTCGTTTTATCCTGTCTTTATTTTATATTTAACAGTGCTTCTTTTATTGAACCATACCAAAACTGTGACTCTAAAACCAAACCGTGAGAAGTCTGTAATGCTGCACCCCTATCCCACACCTTACATGATCGGCTTTTGGTTAATAGAGAGTTACACCACTGAAAGAACCACACACTTGAGGTTTATGAAAGACAGAAGAGCATGCTGGGAAGTGTTTGCAGCTTGTTCTGAATTGCTGACACCTGCTGGTCAGATGCGGTGTTGGTTATTATAATAGATATTCTCAGATGAAGCAGTAAATACTGAAGAGTGAACACTGTTGAGGTTAGATTTGAAGCCACTATTGTATATTACAAATGAACTATACAATCACATCATAGGCCAACAGCACTCCATTTGCCACAATTATACATTATGAACTGTTTTTATTATTTTATTGCAATGCATGAGCAGGGAATTAAATGCCATTGGATCAAAACAAACAAACAAATAAACATATTGATGAATATTGCATTGTATAAATTCATCCAGAAATGATGTACAATACTCCTGGATGAAATGTATTTTTTCCAAACATTATAATATATTATAATTAAAACAATAAGCGCCTATAAATGTAAGGAATTATTATTATAATTATTATTATTATAATATTGCATTATAACATGATGTTATAGATTTTGCATTATACACAGAAAAATATTTACATTTAATAATTCTGAATAGAAAAATGAATTAAAAAGGAATGAGATTGGAATTTATTATCGCCAAATATTTGTTATTAACCTCAAGAAGAAAATATTTTAACTTATATACATTCAAAACCAAATTCTTTTAACTTGTCTAGTTTACATAATTAACCTAGCTCTTACACTTTAAGCTGAACACTAGCTTGCAAAATATCTAGTAAAATATTACGTGCTGTCGTCATTGCAAAGACTAAAAACATTTATATATATATATATATATATACAGTTAAAGTCAGAATTATTCGCCCCCTGAATTATTTTTTCCCCAATTTCTGTTTAACGGAGAGCAGATTTCTTCAGCACATTTCTAATTATAGTGGATTTAATAACTCATCTCTAATAACTCATTTATTTTCTCTTTGTCATGATGACAGTAAATAATATTAGACTAGATATTCTTCAAGACACTTCTATACAGCTCACAGTGACATTTAAAGGCTTAACGAGGTTAATTAGGGTAACTAGGCAGGTTAGGGTAATTAGGCAAGTTATTGTATAATGATGGTTTGTTCTGTAGACTATGAGGAAAAAATATAGCTTAAACGGGCTAATAATTTTGTCCTTAAAATGGCTTAAAAAAAATTAATAACTGCTTTTATTTTAGTCGAAATAAAACAAATAAGACTTTCTCCAGAAGAAAAAATATTCAAATCAAACCACTTTTATTGTCACATCATCAGCAGCACGTGTGTTATGACGAGTGAAAAGCTTAGGTGCTGGCTACAGACAGTACAAAACACAGACAACACAACGACAATGCAAAATACACACAGTGCAAAATACAATGACAATGTGAAATTGACAGCGATATGTACAATGTATAGCTGTCCACATAGTTGTACGTATTATCAGACATACTGTGAAAATTTCCTTGCGCTGTTGAACATCGTTTGGGAAATATTTAAAAAAGAAAATAAAAATCAAAGGGGGGCGAACAATTCTGACTTTAACTCTCTCTCTATATATATATATATATATATCAAAGGGTGGTATATATACTTGCATCTTCATATCTGCACATACATACAACTATGTGGACAGCTATACATTGTACATATCGCTGTCAATTTCACATTGTCATTGTATTTTGCACTGTGTGTATTTTGCATTGTCGTTGTGTTGTCTGTATTTTGTACTGTCTGTAGCCAGCACCTAAGCTTTTCACTCATCATAGCACACGTGCTGCTGATGATGTGACAATAAAAGTGATTTGATTTGAATATTTTATATATATATATAATTTATTTATCTGTCACAAGGAAATATGATAAAAATGATAAATCACTTACAGAAAATATATAAATGTATGTTATATAATTCACTTTGCACAAAATATATTTACAGGGTTCATACGGTCATGGTAAACCTGGAAAAGTCATGGGGTTTTTGGCATTGCATTTTTTAGGCCTGGAAAAGTTTTGAAAAAACAGAAAACCCACAAAGTATTGGAAAACCCATGGAAGACAGGCATCTGTGTAGTTGGATATAGGTTATTTACTTCTTTTCTGTTCTTGGCCTATCACATACTCTCACATTATTAGTGCTCTGTAAGCATCATCTCAATCACTTCTACATGGATATAAATTGAAACTAAATCGGTTGTTGCGTGTTTTACGACATGATGTAATAAATGTGAACATGCATTGTTTTTCTTTTACCACACATAAGTAGACATTGCATAGAACATTAGGTTCACAGGTGAACATTTACTTGAAAGTCTTGGAAAAATCATGGAAAAGTCATGGAGTTTTAGTAGTAAAAATATGTATGAACCCTGTATTTATATTTACACTCAGCTCTGGGAGAGTGAGAGATATACTGTTTAACTCATTTCAGTTTGATTACTTGGTCAGACTTTATTTTGATGGTCTCTATTGCACGTTTTGTTGACTAAAAGCTGCATTGCTACATGCCAATGACTTCTCATTTGAGTATGAGTAGACTGTCTGCTTCATATCTGCTGATACCGCTCCTTCAACAGACATTTAACTGACCATAAGAAACTTTGCAAGTACATGTCAACTTACACTAACCCTAACCTGACAGTCTACTTATAATCTAATGAGAATGAGTTGCCATGTAGATGCAATGTAACCCAAATTCAACTAAATGCATTAAAGGGACCATCAAAATAAAGTGAGAGCGATTACTTTTGTTATTTAAAAACCTGAAGTGTATTACCAGCCTTCTCTAATATTTAAAATACAACTGTATTGCATTACAATGTGGCTAATATATGTTATTGATAAACACTAGATTGATTTCCTGCTTTAAAATAATCCACTAGGGCGTCAGAGGTGAAGGAGCACGTGTTCTTCAAGGGAATCGATTGGCAGCAGGTTTATCTCCAGAAGGTGAGACCTTTGCCCTTTTTCTTTTCTTTTATCGAGCCTAAAGGGGTAGTTCACCCAAAGTTCAAATGTACTCACTATTTACTCATCCTTAAAGTCTGAATATCGGTAACCATTGACTTCCATTGTAGGATAAACAAATACTACAGAAGTGAATGGCTACAGGTTTGTGGCATTTTTCAAAATGTCTTCTTTTGTGTGCAACAGAAGAATGAAATCTGTAAAGGTTTCAAACATGTGAAGTGAGAGTGACAGATTTTTCATTTTTGGGTGAACTGTCTCTATATATAAATATAAGACGACGATAATAACACTAATGCTGATGTTGTTGAATAAAACACAAAAATCTGAATTTCTATAGGTTGTTTTCACGTGGTTCTGGTGATGTGTGAAATTCAGATGGAGGGCAGGAAGGAAAACTGAATGGGAAAGTCCATATTTTAGCGATTTAAACCATATTTCCAAGGAGATATAAATATAAAATATCCACATATGTTCAGGGCATGATCCTTATATCATGAGGAGGGCAGAGATTTCTACTGAACTACAATATTTTTGATCGAGACGCCCATTTGTCTTTTACGAATCCCCACGACACCCTACATCACAGGTGTCAAACTCAGTTGCTGGAGGGCCGCAGCTCTGCACAGTTTAGTTCCAACCCTAATTAAACACACCTGATCAAACTAATTGAGTCCTTCAGGCTTGTTTGAAACCTACAGGTAGGTGTGTTGGAGCAGGGTTGGAACTAAACTGTGCAGGGCTGCGGCCCTCCAGGAATTGAGTTTGACACCCCTGTCCTACATCAAGAAAACTGTGCGGAAGTCATCACAAATTCATGTGATCTGTTCAGAGCTTTAGTCCTTTATTTATCAGGGCTCGCCACAGCTGAATGAACCGCCAGGTAAAGTCTAGAAGGGATACAGCTGTGGTAAAATAGCATCATTTTTGTGACACCATACACAATCATTCATTCATTTTCCTTCGGCTTAGTCCCTTATTTATCTGGGGTCACTACAGTGAAATGAACCGCCAACTATTCTAGCATATGTTTTACACAGCGTATGCTCTTCCAGACACTACCCAGTACTGGAAACACCCATACACAGACATTCACACACACACACACACACACACACACTACGGCCAATTGTTTGTTTATCTAATTCACCTGTTGCGCATGACCGCATAAATCCCCATTTCCTAAACTTGACCCTTATGACATGGCTTTGTGGTCGTCATCCAGCAATCGATTGGCAGGCCGGAGATGTTTTCTTGGTCTTTCTGCTTTGAAAGGAATGAGTTTAAACCGATGTGATTGTGTTAGAGTGCTGACAGTAGCTGTTAGCTCGCTAAAATCCTCTCCGGGAAGTTGTGACTGTAATTTCATTCCCTTTACAGCACCATCAGCACCGCCATCAAAGCACAGAGCGCAGCTTTCAAGCGCACATTTTCATAAGACGATTACTGTCAGACCTCAAGTCACTTCCTGTGAGCAGTTTAATTCTCATTAGCCTGCGCAATCTGTAGATCTCTGTATCATGAGGGCAGGTTTCTGAAATAAAAGCTTCGTAACTGAGCCCAGAGAGCACAACGGTTCCACAAGTAAAATCTACATTCATTTTCACTGATCATTTCAGACATTTATACTTGATTGGCTGATGGAGGTTCATTTTAAAGGTGCTGTATGTCAGTTTTTTGACGCCTCTAGAATTAAAAACGCATCTGTGACTGAAATGTGATCTCTGGTGGACAGTAGCAGACTCTGAAATGAGACGCAGATTCAGAGTTCCACATGAGGTAGTTATTATGTAGCGAATAATATAAATATTTTGAATGTAAACATTAGGTGAGCAGCTACATTGTAACCCCGTGTCCTAACAACACGCTACCAGACAAGATTTGTCGTGATAAGTAGTTGGCCTGTTTGCAGCAGACGAAACACAACAAAATTGTAAATAAAGCCATTCAGAAGCACACAATAGTGCACTCACTGCACTCCAGCACAATGGTAAGGCTTATAATCTAATCCAGGGGTTTTCAAAGTGTGAGGCGCGCCTCCCCTGGGGGGCGCCAGAGCATTTCAGGGGAGGCGCGGGAAAAAAAATATTACATAATAAAAATATAATTATTAAGTTTAATTATTATATGTATTTTTTATTATATTTAAACGTTTTAATTAAACAAAGCTAAAAAAAATAATATGTCAAATATAAGAAAACCTTTTTTACCCAGAAGGCCATAGCTGTGAACTCGCTTCTGTTTGGCAAGCCCACCAATACAGGTATATGCTTGCTAATGCAATGGATCGGTTTCTGAGACCCCCCTATTCAAAGCCTTCAAGTTCAGGGCTTATACCCAAAAGACGACGATATGATGATCAGTATTTGAGTTTAGGATTTACGTGGACAGGACCAGCTGATGAACCACGACCTTTGTGTGGTTTGTCAAGATATTTTGGCTAATGACAGCATGAGACCCGCTAAACTTCGACTGTTTTGACTGGGATGGACAGTTCTTGAAACTGTTCTATTCATATTGAACCATCATCCTAGTTTTGAAAACGTTATATTAAAATATTTGTTATTACTCTGTAAATATTTGCACTTTCATGCAAATGATGATAAAAGTGAGTTAACAGTCTGACATCTGTCTGTGTCTTTAAATATACTGTATGTATGTATGTATATATATATATATATATATATATATGTGTGTGTGTGTGTGTGTGTGTGTGTGTGTGTGTGTGTGTGTGTGTGTGTGTGTGTGTGTGTGTGTGTGTGTGTGTGTGTGTCTGTGTGTGTGTGTGTGTGCATGCGTGCGTGTTTGGGAGGAGGGGGCGCCAATGGATAAGTTGTGTCAAAAGGGAGGCCCACTGTCTTAGACTTTGAAAAACCCTGATCTAATCAATACATATTAAACCTCTTTAACATGATTAAATGTACTTGATGCTTTCAGTAGTATGGCAATAAATGTAACCTGAAATGGCATTCAAACTCGAATTATTAGCATTTAACACGCTCATGAGCAGTACCTAAGCTGTCAGTTTTCTGTTGTTCAGCTGTGAGAAATAGAAGCCGTTTCTAATTTATGAATTCGAGGACTTGGTTAAAACAAAAACGCCTTTTAATATGGGAAATTTCTTCTATCGGGTGCCGTTGCTTTTATTTAGAACATGGTTTAAATCAGCCTTTAGTCTCGATCTTCAGACTCACTTCTGTTGGTCCTTAATCTGGCAACCTGCACTTGTGCGTTTTGATCCAGGAATGCAATACCTAGTTCAACCACTGGGTGTCAAACTTACACACTGCACATTTAAGGTGCGTCATTATTTTCAGATAAGCACACAGCTAAAGTTGGTTTTAAACATTAAATACAATTTTATTAGTATTATAAATTGCTTAAATTGTCATGTATTTTAATTTTTCCTGTAATAAATTTGTACATAATTATTCAAAGGGGACCTTCTTTAAAAAATCACATTAATAAGCGGTTTAAACACAGTTGCTGTGTGAATATACACAGGTTCCAATGGTAAAATTTTAATATTTCTTTTAAATAGGAGACATTCATCCTTTGAACATATCATCAGAGGGGGAACCCCTCCTCATTAACATATTACATTAGTTTTGTTTTTGAATCTGCCACTATGCCAACACACAGGTGTTTGTAGCTCCGCCCTCTTCTAAAAGGAGCACATTCTCATTTGAATTTAAATCGACAGTCAGTAAAACACCTAACTTTTAGACACCTAAAATGAGCAGTTTCAGAGAGTTAGAATATATTAATTGTGTGTTATTTTGAGCTGAAACTCCACACACATAAACACACACACACTGGGCACATGAGAGACTTATTTAACTTCTAGTAAAAAGGGGCAGAATAGGTCTTCTTCAAGGCTGAGTTGTATTTCCGCATTGAGTGATTGCCATAACCTGTGACGCATGCCTTGCGTGTAGCCATGCAGTTATACTTCTGCATTCTCTCCTTCTGTTTGTGTTGCTCTGCAATAACACTTCCGAAACAGTAGCTAGCTGGCAGTGGGTTTAATGTTCCTCTGTGTCGAGTTCATCTTTGCACCTCTAGCTCGAACTCACTCATTTAGAGGCAGGAGCCGGCGGACATGCAGCCACTTACATTTTAACCACTTAAACTCTGCTGCTATTTGGGGATTTCCGTCTGGATTTTGCCTACCCAAATTTAAAAGCTTCCCAAATCCACATGCAGAGGTGTAAATGCAAAAATTTGGTAGTATTTTAAAGAAAACCCTTTGAATTTTCATAAAACACTATTGAAAGTGTTTAAAATATCTGAATATGTTGTCTGTGTTAAAATATACACCTAAAAAAAGAGGCGCTTTTTTTTTTTTTTTTTTATGAACTTAAATGTGAAAGTGAACCTTTTAGGTTGTGTGTGGTCTAGCGTGCTGTAATTAATGTTGGTGGTTCCTGCACATGTCTGTAATCATAGGAAAAAAGAAAAAGGTCTCCACCATAATCTATGCAGAAGTTATTGCTGATGAGAGGTGCTGTACAAGCCACAGAGACAGATCCTTGTTTACATATTTCACTATTCTTTTGTTTGATCAAACATAATTCACTGTGTTTGGAGCACGTCAGACATATAAAAGGATTACATATGCACATCACCTCAAAAACAGAGGAGAATGACCCTGAAGCGCACAGCATAAGGTAAGAGATGACAGCTGTCTGTGCTATCTGGGGCTGCTTATTGATCATGAATGTATTGCTTTCACTTCTGCACAATGCAAACACCGCGATTCATTCGGCAACTGTTTGATATGTGAATATAATTCAGTAAAAAGAATGCTAGAACTGTATGAGCACCGGCAAGAGCTTTCATTTGAGCTATAACTTGTACATGTGTCATATAAAAATAGGAAAATGAACCAATGTAAAATACCTAGTTCGGGTATCAAAATAATGTGTATTTAAGTGTAAATAACTTATATACAGTAGAACAAAAACCAAAGTGATGCACATGTGCATAAAATATAGATTCTACACTTTCAAATGACACCACTTACGGGGGTCTGGTGCAACGCTAGCCCTTTAAATCTGAAAGCGAAAGTCGATGACGTCACGGACCCCGTACCGAGTCCGCAGAGTTTAAGTGGTTAAAGTAATCACAAAGCATAATGATTCGGATGGAGCTCTTCCACAGGATTCCACACTTGTTGTGCCAGCAGGCTCACTCATTTCCTAGCCACACTTGTCAGCACTACCAAGCCGACCAATCACAGAACTTGCGCTACATGTCATTGCAACGTGTAGTTACTGTCTTTTTTCTAGAGGTGAAGGGTATGCGACTGCGAAGACTGCGCTGGACCACTCTTGTACACTTGAAGCAGAAGTATAAATCAGCCTTTAATATGAATCACATTATGTCATCAATAGGGGTGTAACAATACACTCAGCTCACGATACGATGTGTATCACGATATAATGTTCACGATTCGATATGTATCACGATATTTGGAATAAAAATTGAAAATGAAACTGAAATGCAAATTTTACCAAGTAAACTATTTTTTATGTATTTCTTTTGTTTCAACTTGTTAAACTGAACCTTCTTTAAGAAAATAAATTAAACAGGCCTGTCCCTGGAAAATAAAACAATTTAAAAACTTCTTAAAAATATTATTGAAATGACAGAGACAAAATTAAGGAACAATTTAAGTAAAGGTGCAAAAAAAAAAGCTTTCTATTCAATTGAATTTAACAGTAAGAGCTTAAGGCTTTGCTTGGTCACTTTATTTTTTGTGTGTGCAAAAAAAAAATCCACATTTCCAGGTATTTAATTCATATTTAATTAAATTCATTTAGAGATATCTCTAATTACAATTGTGACTAGTCAAAACTCATTTAGAGATATCTGCAAATATTTTTCAATGGAAGTCAATGGAGGAATATGACTGGTCATAATATATTTGCAGATATCTCCAATCTGATTTCGTACTAGTACAATTGTAATTGCAGATATCTCTAATTGTCATTCTGACTAGTTGAATTATAATTATGACTAGTCAAAATATAATTAGAGATATCACTAAATATGGATAGTCAGATCAAAGGTTTAAATGCTAAAACGGCTTGCCATACGCGCGCGTCTATCATAGTCCGCCCTCTGTAGTAACAGCTCACGTCATGTGTGATTTTGCGGCAGGAACATTATATGAAGACAGAATGATATTTTAGGGTGAATTGTACCTTATAAATACAGTATGTGACTCTTTCAACACCATTAGGAGGTATCCCTGTCGCTGTGCAAAGTATGTAAATCACTGTGAAGACTTTAAAACTTAGGATGTGTGACCCAGTATGCGTGTCAAAAAGCGGACGAGACTAAAGCAATGACTGTACAACCGAAATGTTGCCAGACGTCTGATTTTGAGAGGATGGGCCATCCTCTATTTCAGCTCCACTCATCTTGGTCTGCTAACATTACTGCTGCTGCAATCTGAACTCACGTGCGACAGCAGGTGGAACGTAGCTCACGTGCAAACAGCTCAACTAATAAGAGAAAACGGACGTCATATCGTAATCAAATCGTCATAACGCCACGATGCATATCGAGACATTTTTGCATCGCAATAAATCGTACAACGATAAATCGTTATCAATATTTCCCTGAAGGTCTTGAAGTCATGCAGTGTTATTAGGGAAAATGTTTACAAACCCTGTGTGAGATTAAAAAACCAAAAAAGAAAAATTATAGCAGCAGAATTGGTCTACAATGCATAAGCACATCCCTCTCATGCTCATTTTAAAGCCTGTTCATGTTTGCATTAATATTGCGATTCATTAACTATCTATCTATAATGGCTTTCAGTATCCTCCACCACTCATTCCCCCCAGAGGTGAGGTCAACGCTGCGGACGCCTTCGACATCGGCTCCTTCGACGAAGAGGACACCAAGGGAATCAAGGTAAACCCACGAACCATGAGAGCAAACCTTCCCTCTTCCCTCTGGGCTCTGCAGGCTCTGCTTCAGCTCACTGACTGACTCTTGTGTAGGTTTTAAAGTGGACTGGAGATGGAGCATGTCAGACCTAAGAGCACTTGAGCTTGTGTTTCATGCTTGGACATCTGCAGGAATTTTCCACTATGCTGTGAGCTTTAAATGACTCCCTGCAGCTGGATCTTAGTGTGTTTATACGCAATAACACTGAGCTGGATGATGCTGGGAGAATATGGAAAATTGATGCTGAGGATTTTAATAACTATATGTGACTGGACTATATAACCAGTCATAAGTAGAGTGTTTATACGCAATAACACTGAGCTGGATGATGCTGGGAGAATATGGAAAATTGATGCTGAGGATTTTAATAACTATATGTGACTGGACTATATAACCAGTCATAAGTAGAGTGTTTATACGCAATAACACTGAGCTGGGTGATACTGGGAGAATATGGAAAATTGATGCTGAGGATTTTAATAACTATATGTGACTGGACTATATAACCAGTCATAAGTAGCGCGTTTATACGCAATAACACTGAGCTGGGTGATACTGGGAATATTGTTGTGAATCGTGAACATGGTGTGTGTGTAATATAGGGATGGGGAGACGACTCCAAAAGAGTTGATTCCTCGCCTCTCCCAGAGTCGTCTGTTTTTTCAAGTCCTCCTGCATGAAGCAGTTACGTGCTCCAGTTATAATGCTTATTCTTGAGTGCGATGAACACCGAAGGCGCCCGCTGTGAATGCGCGATCACACTGTTTACGCTTTTGCTTTTGAATTCCGCCACCTAAAGCAGTCTAGGCTATTAAATAGTGCTGCGGGATGAAGTTTGCTTTCCTTTTCAAACTCCTATAAGCACACGCACCTTTGCATTTTGGTTTGGATCTGCCTGCGATGTCAAGCTTGCTGTGATATAAATGAAATATAGTTGTATATGTGTGCGAATGTGGTGCAGATCGGATATTGGCGGATCGATGTCTTAAATTAGCACTGCAGGTAAATGTATGATGTTATGTTAGGCTGTTGGCTGCTATAGGCTCAATTAAAATATTTATTTAACCCATGCACATTTCACGAATAAATAAATAAAACTCCAATCATAATGACAAAAGTAGATTATTGTCACAAAATCTGACAATACATGTGTTCTGGTTTTGGCCCCGAACACACTTAATTTTTTAATCACCACAAAAATAGATTAGAGTTTTACCAAATGAAATTCGTTTCCAAAAGAGGATTTGTAAATAAAAATATAGCCGAGGTTAAATGTTCAAAAACTTGGTCTGACTCACTCCCTATCTTCCGACGTAGACTATGTCGTCCCATTATGAACACACCCTTATTAAATTACAATAATAAACAAATTGCACAAAGCAAACAGTGATATTTAAAAGGAAAGTAATGAGCTATTGAAAAGTACACTTTAAAGAAAACACATTTACGAGAGAGAGAGAGAGAGAGAGAGAGAGAGAGAGAGAGAGAGAGCAATATGAGATGCTTTAGGCGCAGTCTGTCACGCTGATTTTATTTATCATTTTAGGTTTATGTATGAATTAAGTTAAATCTTTCGTGTTTGGGGTTTAATAATTAATTGGTCATTTAATTATTTATTAACATAAACATTTATTAACAAACATTTTTATATACACACACACACACACACACACACACACACACACACACACACACACACACACACATATATATATATATATATATATATATATATATATATATACACACACACACACATATATCATATACACACACACACACACACACACACACACACATATATATATATATATATATATATATATATATATATATATATATGTATACACACACACATATATCATATACACACACACACACACACACACACACATATATATATATATATATATATATATATATACACACACACACACACACACACACACATATACACACATCATATATATATATATATATATATATATATATATATATATATATATATATATTTTTTTTTTTTTTTTTTTTTTAATAGATCTTTTTATTTTTTTCTGATCTTTTTATTTACATTTTGGTCAATAAAACAATTTCAAAAGTATTTGAAAAACAGAGACAGTTCTCTTTGCTCCAACAGAGCCCCCCGCTCCACTGCACCATTTCTATACAATATGCTATGCCCATATTTTATCTGTTTTACATTGTGTCTTGAAATATATACACATACAAGACAAGTAGATAAAAGTTCTATTATATGTTCACTCATCTATTGTACATACATACGCACACAACGAGTCACAGCAGGCTTAGGAAAAGAAAAATAAAGAAATAAAATTATTACATTTGAACAACGGTTAAACTGAAAATATTAAGTTTGGATCCATTTGTTTTGTATATGTCAGCACTGGCTGCCAAATAAGATCAAATTTTTGACTGCAGCCTTTGGTGGAGTACTGAATCTTCTCCATTGTAAGATGGTTATTTTAGTTGTTTTAGTATTATTGTCTAAACGTTTTAACTGGGATCTGTGATTAAACCAAATATTCCTATAATAGGGCAAGAATCAATTGATGCATGTAAAACATTTGAAAAAAAATTCAATAATAATTGCCAGAATGTGGTAATTTTAGATCATGACCAAAACGTGTGTGATTAGCTATCTCTACTTCACATCTAATCAAACCTTTATATTAAGAATTCAATTCAATTCAGCTTTATTTGTATAGCGCTTTTACAATGTAGATTGTGTCAAAGCAGCTTCACATAAATGGTCATAGTAACTGGAACAGTGTGGTTCAGTAACTGGAACAGTGTGGTTCAGGTTTTAGTGTTTAAGTTCAGTTCAGTTCAGTTTAGCTCAGTTCAGTGTGATTTAATCATTACTGAGAGTTCAAACACTGAAGAGCAAATTCATCGATGCGTAGCTCTACCAATCCTGAACCATGCGAGGCAGTGGCGACAGCAGAGAGGGAAAAAAAACTTCACCTGATGGGAGTGAAGAAAAAAAACCTTGAGAGAACCAGACTCAGTTGGGCACGACCATTTTAATTTCTCCGCTGGCCAAAAGTCTTGTGCAGAGCTTCAGTCACCGCGGTGGAGGCTGGAAGATGGCCTCAGCGAAGACTCGTCTGTCCCTGGAGCGTTTAGTTATATTTAGACTATTCTATATACTTTTTTTAATGTTGTTTGGGCTCAATTGGGATGTTTTTTTAATTATTATTTGTTAATGAACTGCTACTCATCTTTCCATTAAACATTTCAATAATAAATTAATGTTTTAACTTTCTGTCTTCAAGATTGCAATGTAATTTTCTAAGTTATCTAAACTAGACAATTAAAATATGCTGTAAAAAAAGCATAGGTTGATAACTATTTTATTTTGGCTGGAAATGATTTACTGCTGGTTTTGTCTGACCAGAGAACTGCACAGTGTTGCAATTGACGCAATAGCAGTGTGCAAAGCGCGATTTAAGACAGCATGTTTAATCCTTGCGCTATTTTAAGTGAATGCAAATGGAGTCGATTCCACCGACTCCAAAATTAGGAGTCGAGAATCGAAGTCGACTCCAAAAACCCCGAACCAAACACTCCTAGTGTGATGTGTGTTTAGCTAATCTCTGAGGCTCAGCGCGCAGACATGCATGCATTCTCTTTCATGCTTTTACAAACATGAATATATTGAATACACATCAATAAAAGCACATCAGATGCTGCAAAAGTCCTGTAACAGCGCACGCTTTTACTCATTTCTATATGAAACTGAGCTTTGAATAGCAACCGATGCGTACTGCTGGAAAGGGGTGGGATATGATGCAATAATCATTTAATCTCAGTTCATTTTTCATAATCGTTCGAGGCCAAAATCAAAACCAAATTTTAATGCATTGCACAGTAAGGTCCTAATGTGTGTGGAAAGAGTCTTCTTAAAGCAGGGGGTGTCCACACTCTGTCCTGGAGGGCTGGTGTCCTGAAGGGTTTAGCTCCAACCTTAATCAAACACACATGAAGCAACTAATCAAGCTCTTACCAGGTATACTAGAAACTTCCAGGCTGGTGTGTTGAAGCATGTTGGAGCAAAATTCAGCAGGACACCAGCCCTCCAGGACCGACTTTTGCACCCCTGCCTTAAAGTATTGAATTTGAGTCTGATTCCTGTATATACCCTGACAATAAGTGTGTGATTTTGGACGCACCAAGAGTGTCTGAATTGAAAGTTATTGTGTTGTTTGTGTTTTCTCTCAGCTTCTGGACAGCGATCAGGAGCTGTATAAGAACTTTCCGCTGGTGATCTCCGAGCGCTGGCAGCAGGAGGTGGCCGAGACCGTGTATGAAGCTGTGAACAGCGACACGGATAAAAACGAGGCTCGCAAGAGGGCCAAAAACAAGCAGCAAGGCCACGAAGAAGGTCAGACACCGCACTTCATCATTGGCTTTATTGTGATTTTATTTCCTCCCTATTAAAATCCCTATTACTGGAATCATTGTAGTTGATCAGAAATGCTAAATTCTGTATGTTTAAAGGAATAATTCACTCAAAATGTTCATCCTTTCCTCATTTACTCAGCCTTCACTTCTCTTAAACCTGTTTGAGTTTTTGTTTGTGAAGATATTTTGAAGAATGTTGTCTTTGATTTTCATAACATGTGTCTTTCCTACTATGCATGCCAGTTTCCAGCATTCTTCAAAGTATCTTCTTTTGTGTTCAGCAGAAATGAGGAAACTTATCTGCTCCAACAGCCTAGTAGTACTGTGTGCCAGCATTTATACACCTGAGTTTGATTCCCAGCTCGGTCCCCTCTCTCTGCTCTCGATGCTATCCTGTCTGAAATCTCACTGTCCAATATTATAATAAAGATGAAAAAACCCTAAAAATAATTATATTCAAGGCATATAGAAATATAAAAACATATATAAAAAGAAATATAAATGTCAGGGCTTCCCACAGGTTTGAAATATACTTGGTGTGGTAGCCGGATTGAAACGCATCTTTTATCCACAGCACATAAAGGATCATTATTGTTTATAAATAATGTGATTTTTAACTATATTTTTATTTATAATGACACTGTTAAACACCTTTTCTTTACAATGGGTTAAAGTTATTTAAAAAGGCTGTTGAAATAAAAGAAATCCACTATTTTTTTTTTACTTTTAGGCTATTTAAGAGCCATGTGCACCCACTGACAGGTCAAATCTGCCTCTCTCTCTCTCTCTCTCTCTCTCTCTCTCTCTCTCTCTCTCTCTCTCTCTCTCTCTCTCTCTCTCTCTCTCTCTCTCTCTCTCTCTCTCTCTCTAAAGTTGCTTTATTGGCATGACATTTACAGTATTGCTAAAGCATTTTAGATATAATATGATATAATATAGATATAATACTTGCATAAAGTATGTAATATATTAACATAATTAAATTAATAAAATATACAGCAAATCAGAAATAAATATCCGAAAAATTGTATAGAAATAGACATTATTGCTCAAAATTATAATATTTGCTAGGAATAAAAAGTGTAGATTATTTAAATAAGGCAATTTAGTTGATTACCCGATTCTAATAGTAAACCAATATTTTGTAGCGAGCGTGTTTTATTCTCTCCGAGTATACAGTAGAGTTTATCTGAGTCCTTTATTCAGTGATTAATCATTTAATGTTTCTCTTGTGGCTGTGCGCATGCGGTCAGTAGTAATAGTAGTAGGTAATGGAAAAACACATACGAACAGGGTGTCCGCGAGGTCTTAAAGTATTAAAAGTTGATTAATTATGAGAAAATGAAGTTGTGTTTTTATGAGGTCTTAAATTTTGTTCGAGCGTTGTCCAACGTGTTTGACTCCAAAAAAGCATAAATATATTTATTTTCCTCCTAATATTAACAATCGTGCGCTTGATCCATGCGATTGGTTTGGGCTGGGGTGCATCCAGCAAGGCTACCTCGTCTGGGAAATGTCACATAATTTGCGACAGACGCAGGAAGGTGATGTGACGCTCTCCACATGTAGAGAAACAAACAGCAAAATGAGAAAATGAAAGTTTGCTTACTCCTGGTTGGACAAAGACGAGTTTTAACAGTGTCTGAAGCCTGTCGCTGAAAACAACTGCATAATTTATTCTTTCAAGCTTTGTTTCTTCTGGGCTTGTCTGAGTTCTGTTGCACGGTTGTGCTCCATTCATTTATTTAACTACAACTGTTCATTAACTACTGCTTAAGTTAAAGATTTGATACTGATTAGAACTTGAAGTGGCGAAGAGGTCTTCAAATATTCTGAGAAGCTCTTTAAAAAGTCTTAAAAAGGTATTGAAATGACCTTTAGGATTCCTGCATATACCCTGATTAATAATAGCAACTTTAGAAAGCGAAAGTAAAACCTGAATCCTGGACATTTTAGGAGATTCAGAAACTACGGTCAGACACATTTAGGCTCAAAAGTCAAAAAATATTCAAATACAAATAAAATATAAAGGGATGAAAATAACAGTATTATTCATGTGTCTCCAGCAAATATACCTGCCTAAGTAAAGTTTATGTGTGGGAAGAACTAAATATATTTAAAGAAATATAAAATAAATATATACTTTTAGACAACTATCTCTTTACTTTATAAAAAGTAATGTTTTTACTCACCGGTGCTGCATTTAATTGCCTTTAAATATAGAAACATTGATATATTATTACATTTTGAAATAAATACTATGTATTATAATATATTTCTTTATTCCTGTTATTAAAAGCTGAATTTCAATATTATACACACATAATAAAGGTAATTCTTAGTATTTAACAGAAAGTTTTTTTTTCATGTGATAATGCATTTCTCATAACTGATTTCATGTGTGTTTGTCATGATGACAGCACATAATATTTGACTAGTTATTCTTCAAGATACTAGTTTTCAGCTTAAAGTGCCAGTTAAAGACTACTGATTTTAAATACTGTGAAAATTGTTTTTGCTTTTTGAAACATCAAAAATATGTAAATAATAACTAAGATTTCAGCTTTCACAGGAGGGCTGATAATTAAGTTAATTAACTCTATATGTTATGTAAAGCAGAGCTTTTTGTGTGGGGAATGTGTCATCATTATTAATGTAGATACTGTCGATATTTCGAGGATTGTTTTTCTTCCAGAAGTCCAGATATTTGTGAGTAGCGAGGGTGTCGTGGCCGTGTACACAGAACAGCTGCTTGCAAAATGCTGTTTGTAAACATCCTGTTTGCTCTCATTCAGCGCACTCTCATTTTCAACCTCTGAGAACTGAGGGAGTCTGCTCCACAGCGGCTTGTATTTCGGACATCCAGATGGTCAAGGCACATATTTTAAATTTGTTTTAATGAGCGCTCTATCCAGGCGACATGTTGTCTGCGGCACAAGGCTAACTACGCACTCTTAAAGGTGCAGAATGTAGGATTGACCTTGTGGTTGATGGAAGTGTTACAGTTGGAAAGGCGACCCTCCTCTGACTTTGACTTGTTGCACACACTTATTGACGACACAAACAGCAGCTAGCTCACTAGCTTACACTTTAAACTGCTGAGCTAATGTTTACATCTGTAATATTTGTATTATTTTCTAAAAAAACAAATTAAAAAAACGTATGTGGATGTGGAACTCTGAATCTGCGTCTCATTTCGGAGGCGGCTTCTGTCCTCCAGAGGTCGTATTTTTAGCTGTGCCTGTTTACTTCGATAGAGCCTTCAAGACTGAAATGAAATACACTGTTTTTAAGGCAACCTGGGATGCTGCAATACAATTGGCTAAACTAGTAGTGGCAAAGACACACAATCTGACACGAAATGCACATCCTCAAAGCAGAACATCAGACTTTATTGTTTATTGAAAGTATTGTTTTTCAGATTAAACATATGTTTATTTAACATCTGCAAACATATTATGGTATTGTTAAGCTTTAGAAGAGTCTTGTGACCCAATGATAGTTTTTGGTTGGTCTCAAATTTACGCAGATGTACCTTTACCTGTTTACCCGTGTTGTTTTTGGAGGTAAAATGTTTGAATTATTTGTATTTGTAATGATCAGACTTAATGCAGAAACACTGTGATTGACATCCTCCCTGTACGTGTCATCAAAGGGGGAAAGCCCCGCCTACTAGTGCCCATCTCTCCCTCATTAGCATCTCCAGCAGCCCTGAGTGAGAAGCAGCCGTCTGTCCATTAGCCATTAGAGTGTTTGAGCTGCTGAAGATAATGTCAGAGGATGATTATAGATGTGGAGCTTTAGATGAACAGCGACAGGAGCGACATAGACTGACAGAAGCATCAAGCACACACTGACCGCAACCATTTTAACACAGATAACATCAGTGCTGCTTTTGAATCTGCCACTATGCTGATGCACAGACATCTGTAGCTCCGCCCTCTTCTGAAAAGACCACAATCTCATTTGAATTTAAAGTGACAATCACCAAAACACCACAATTAGGATCAAAGCCTGAAAGGGTCAATTTCAGAGAGATGGAAAACATCATCTGTGTGATATTTTGAGCTCAAACTTCTCACACACACACTAAACACATCAGATACTTATTTACATCTTGTTAAAAGGTGCATAATATGTCTCCTTTAAGCAGATTATTATCCTTTTTTTTCTGATGTGAACTCTAGTGTGTGTTAAAGCATGTGCTGTCTACTGAATTTCACACAGTGGTGCAGGAGTTAAAGGCCTGTTGTACAGCAGTGCTACATTCTCCAGCCTGAATTGAAGCTCACGACTGACGTCAGCTAATTGACTTTCACAGACGCAGCATCATTTCCGCCTGCGACCTCGAGCAGAGGCTTGAACCCTGTGTGTTTGTCACACAGCGCTGTTTCCCCCCAGGGAAAGACACAGCACCATCACATGACCGGCTGTGTGATGGTCAGAAATAGATCTGAAAGAGGCCGTGTCATTTAGCAAACACCGAATTAATCGTGTGACCTGAAGACACAAGCGCAGGAATCCAGAGCTGGTTAAAGCTCAACGGGAGTTAGGAATAATAGTGACCTGCTTTGGATGTAAAACGAACGATTGTGGTCATACATTAATAACACATGCCAAAGAGAATGAGGCAAAACAGTGTGAACACAGGTGCAATCAGATTGATTTGTTTATTTTATTTATATTTATATTGATTTATTTATTGATTGATCTCTTTGTATAATCTGTTCGTTTCAGCATAGGATAATATATCATTTTGAATCGCAATAAAATTGATGTCAGTATCACTGCAACAATGGAAATCCACAAGTGTGTTGATCTTCGAGATGTACCGAATTTTCGGCCACCGAAATTTTATCAGCCGAAGTATGTTTAGTGGACCCTCTTAGTTTTGTGGCTTCATTCATTGTTGGGATACTCTTTTAAATCTAGAAGCAGTAACAACTTATATCGACATATATATATATATATATATATATATATATATATATATATATATATATATATATATATATATATATATATAGCATCACAGACACATTTTAACTCTTGGAGAAGATCCTCCCACATGATCTATTTGTAAAAGCAGTTTAACATTCAAGCATGTTTGTTGGCTTCGTTTTGCGTCTCCAGAATGTGTGTGTGTAAAGTTTCAGCTCAAAACACCCATCAGATTTGTCATGATACCTTTTACAAGATCTTTTTTTAACATTTTTCCCCTATGGGACCGTTAAGTCGTACTGCGCCTTTAAAGGGTCACGAAACACCAGAACACATGTGTTGAGCTGTTGACAGTGGTATATGTGTCCCACACTGCTATAAACACTATTAGGACACCTATATTTCACTAAAAAGCGTAAATTGGTTGTTTTTGCGTTATTTCAAGCAAATTCGTACTTCCGGTTTGAAACTCATTTTTGAAGTTGCGTCACGGTCATGACATAATAGCGTGTATTCCAGCGTGCAGACTGGACGTCTGTGCCAGAGTGAATCTTATTACGTCTTACAGTGTGCTGCATTAATGCATGAGTAAGGCTTGGTTCAAACCAATCAGAGCGCTCTATTGTGCAACTTCATTAATATTCATTACTGTCACAGTGTTTAGACGACAGAGACGCCACGTTGTGTTGGCAAAACAAGCGTGAAGTGTTGCTTTTATAGTTTGCTGCAGTTCAGTTTTGTTTTCATTTTCTCTCTGTGAGAGCTCAGCTGGAGTCACGTGTGGATTAACAGTGTACGCGACGCTCGACAACAATAACTTACGTGTCTAAGGAGGATTATTGTTTACCTGAGAGCTGTTCTCATCTGCAAACGCTGAGATCCGGATTCGCTTGTAGTCTCCACTTAATAAAGACGCGGCTCTAGTTGCTGGTGATTGTCCTGTCTCTACAGATTTGGTAAGTGAGCGAGCAGCGCTCTTTGTTTATTCAGTTTGTTCGTATCAAACTAAGTTAACTATTGCACCGAGTGTAAACATGTTACCACCACAACCAAACTTTAACCTCGTGTAGGGTTTTCACTGCATTTTGTGACCGGAATAACACACGCGGCTTTCTGACGCTACCTGACGTGTGCATCTAAGTTTCCGGGAAATGCAGAGTTTTTTTTCTCTCATTCGCCGTGCGGTATCAAACATTGCATGAAAAATACACGCTTACAGCAGTTCCTCCAATCAAATATCTGATTTGTCGTGAGGGACATGACTGAATTCCCTGAATGAAAGAGCCAAACTGCAGTTAAAGTCCAACATTTAATCATTTGGCAAATAATTTAACTACAGATGTCCATGTAGGTTAAACACCATCACTTTCTACTGTGGTTGTGTGTTTTGACTCTGAAATTCAGCGCGTGCCCAAATAGACACTCCCACACCATCCCACTTTTCTTCCTCCGACACTCCCCCCTAAACAGAGCTGGACACGCCCACTTTTCTGACTTTTTCCAAAGTAGAGGTGTGAAAACACGCTGCTGAAACGAGGGGCTTTCATGGCCCTTTAAGGATAGTCTGCCCCGCCCACCGTTTCTACGTGTCTTTCTGCGCTCCTAAATCTCCTCCCTTGGCTGCGTCAGACAACAGACAGACAGACTTAGGAAGAAGATCTCACGTAGCTTTCGTGAGAAATACTACAGGAAGAACTTTACCAATGAGTATTTGTTGTGGAGATGCATCGATGAGTCAATGTACAAAGTTCACGCACACACAGATAAACACACACACTCTGACAGACAGAGCGCGTTTAGCTTCACACTCTTTCTGCAGGCATATGTGACAGGATACAGGTTAATCTCCACTGCTGTGTGGATATCCGTCATGTTAATGTACAAAATAAACCTGATTTAACGTCCACTAACCGCGGATGTGCTGATGAAGTAAAGCTGAAGTGAATCGCTGTACTTCATTACACACGTGCTCTGTTTTAAAACATGTTAAACTTGTGAAACTCACTCTTGACCATCATTTGATGGCGATTGATGATCCTAGCGAACTGAACACACCTTTTATTCTCAGTTGCTTTGCGCTCGTCTGGTCTTGTCGACATGATTATACACGTGACTACCGTGACATGCTACGTGAGGCTGTCAATCAATATTGGTCAATTTTGAATCTGCCACTATGCTGACACAGGCATTTGTTGCTCCGCCCTCTTCTATAAAGAGCACAATCTAATTTGAATTTAAAGCGACAGTCACCAAAACGCCACCATTAGGATCTAAGCCTAAAAGGGTCAGTTTCAGGGAGTAAGGGTGTACTCACACTATGTACAGTTGCCTTGAGCCGTGCCGAAGCACGCTTGTCTCCTCCCCCGACGGCCCACACTCACATTACATTCAGGCCTGGGCACTCTTCATTGATGGTGTGCTGTTCAGTAAGCGCTCTCGCTCAGCACAGCGGCCGGAGATTTCTTTAGTTATATCGTTTTATTTGTTTCATATGCGGAGACACGCACGTAAAAGTCACGTCTCGTCTTCAGTTATGGGCTCAGGAGCGCTTTGCACTCACACTACACGCAAGTGAACCGGGCTCTGGCACACCACTTCCAACGGGGCCAGGGCCGGCCAAGTGAACCGTGCCTGAGCCCGATTCAGCGCACTCACACTTCTCAAACGATCCAGGAAACGGGTCTGGGCACGGTTCGGATAGCATAGTGTGAGTACACCCTTAGAGATGTTATCTGTGTGCTATTTTGAGCTGAATCTTCACACACACACACACCCTAGGCACATATTTTACAACATTAACAGGGATATAATAGGTCAACTTTAAGTTTGTTCATTCCTTTGAAGTAAAACAGTGTAAATTAAGAGTTTTAGCAATAATCTAAAGCCAAACCTCAATATAATCTATATCTCCATGAAAATAGCCATAGAAGCAAGTGGACATGGCATTATAAAAAATGTAGTGGTTGCTTGCTTTTACAAATGTAGTTGTTGCTTTCTTAGTTCCCAGTGTTTTTTTCTGGATTATCAAGGCACTTTAACCCCTTCCCCCACCCCCTGCCCTATATAATGTTTATAAAATATTTTTAAAAGAAGATGTTCATGTCTTGTTTACGTCGGTTCATTTGTTATTCAACCCAACAGAAGACAAGTGTCGATTTCAGCTCACATTTCATTTAATCATCAATAGCTCTGTTTTCATCCGTTTACTCGTGTGTGTGTGTGTGTGTGTGTGTGTGTGTGTGTGTGTGTGTGTGTGTGTGTGTGTGTGTGTGTGTGTGTGTGTGTGTGTGTGTGTGTGCGATTTTGTGTTAAATTGGTGGATTCAAACACCAAAATGTGTAAATACAGCAGTTTTTAAATGTGGACTAAAATGGCTTTTTGTTTGATAAGAAAACATGTAAATTAGGTACGACTGAAACTAAGAAAGGTTGACTTTTTAAACTGGATGTAATACAGCTGTATGATGTTATCTTGATGTTATGAACAGCAAATTTACTATGGAGGAAAATTAAGCTACAGCAGTTTCCACTTATTTTTTATCTGCAAATATTGTTTTTATTCTTAATGGATGCTTTTTTTTTTTTCAAACCAAGGCTAATCTCACAAGGAAACTTTTTAATGTCAGATTAGTGGCTTATTCGTACACTTTCCTATGACTGAACTTGTACTAATTAGCATTTGTAAAATGGAGGAGTGGCACCCAACCACACCCCTAAACCCATCCATGATTTGGGGATAAGCAGATCCTACTAAATTGTACGAATGAGATTGTACGAAGTCATACGAAGTAGCCGATTAATCAAAAAGTAAAGAATTACTGTAAAAACGTGTTTTTAAAACCTTATTTTGAACTATTTATTTAAATGTAATTGTAGGTGCGTATGATTAGATCATTGGTTCCGACGCATTTGTATCTTGAACAGTTTGATAATAAAATAAAATGTCCGTGTCTTTGAGAATAAAGTTAGATGTCTCAATCTATTTATTGTCCATTTAGTCAAAAGTAAACATCCAAATAAACATGAACTCATTCTCAAGTCCATCATAGTCAAAAGGTTTGTTTGACCTTCTTTTACGCCCTGCAGGTCATCAATAGGAGAGCATAAATACATTAAAATGCATTATACACCCTCTAGTGGTGTGAGAAAATTGCACAAAAAATGGCTCCTACAGTAATAATTAAAAATAGATGTAAATTAATTCAGCTTTTTTTTTCAATTTGGATATAACACTCCATATGAGTGTTATAAGCATATGATCATTCTCCTTGTGTGTGACTTTTGTGCAGATTACGCGCTGGGGAAGGACTGCATCATGCACGGCTACATGCTAAAGCTAGGAAACCCCTTCCTGACGCAGTGGCAGCGGCGCTATTTCTATCTGTTCCCCAACCGTGTGGAGTGGAGAGGTGAAGGAGAGTCTCGGGTAAGAGCTGTGTGTGTGTGTGTGTGTGTGTGTGTGTGTACGTGTTTTTTGTGACATATCAGGACACAAATCTGTATAATGGCATGGGTATGACACAGGTATTACAAAAAGGAGGTGAAATATGAGGACATTGGTGACATCCTCATTTCTCAAAATGCTTATAAATCCTACAGGATGAGTTTAATCAGAGAGTAAAGCTGCACACAGTCTCCTGTGATGGTTGGGTTTAGGGGTGGGGTGAGGGCAATACAATATACGGTTTGGACAGTATAAAATGAATGGAAACTCATGTAATGTCCCCACTTTTCACAAAAACAAATGTGTGTGTGTGGTGTGTGTGTTGTCAGTGCTGTTTATATCAATATAATTGGTTAACCGACAGATTTCTGAGATTGAATGTTGCCTGTTTGTCCATACGCTGTAGGAACGTTGGACTAAAACGTTAAAAAAACGTAAATTCAAGGTGAGTCTGGTGCGTTTGAGCTGATTCCTCCTCTTCCTCGGTTTTTATAATCTATTAATAGTTTTCACATGACGGCACACACTGGAGGGCAAAACAAGATTATCATCATTATATAATTATTGAAAACTAATGATATTTAATTATATCTGTTAATCTTTAATTAAGCTAACCCTACGGTGTGACCATTGCTGGTGCACACATTGCAATATCAATGCTCCAATGTTATATTGTGCAGCCCTACTGTGAATAAAAGTCCTTTTTCTCGGGTAAACATTCATTCATTTATTCATGTTCCTTCAGCTTGGTATCAAGGGTTGCCACAATGGAATGAACCACCAACTATTCCAGCATATGCATTACACAGCTGATGCCCTTCCAAATGCAACCCACTCTTGCACACACACTCATACCGGTTAAACATGACGTGTGAAATATTTGTAAAAGGATCCAAATTTGGCAGGAGCGCTAATAACTGTGTCTCCAGCAGTCTTTGCCCTCCAGTCGAGTGATTTCTGTTTCTCGAAGAAGACGAGGAGGAACAGCACTGCTCTAGAGATTAGCGTGTGGTTTTCCTCCATCCCGCTGCGGTATATTCCTGTAGTACCTGCAGCCGTGATCCACATCCTCTGCTTTACTCCTGCGCTCCAGCACAGCTCAGTGTTTCCCAGCGGACGGAGAGAGGCTTTGCGTCTGCGCTCAGATCAGAAGTAGGTCAGTGCAGGTTCCCCGGGGACACACGCTTTCTGTCCTCATCTGTAACTAAGATTATTCTGGAGAAGTGCAGATTTCCACTGCATTTCTGTTAAACTCCGAGATCTCCAATCTGAAGAGTGGATCACATCATGTTGAACAAGAGCTTTAGAAAGGCTGATGCTTGACTATCTTGCATCTGTTGAGGCTTGTTTATTTATATCCTGCGTACTGCACTTTTTAACAGTTCATATCAAGCTTTGAACAAAATAAAGAGTTTGTTTAATTAGCATTTACAGGATAGTTAAATATAGCCATTAGAATTAAAGCCAAATAAAGCCTCATTCACACTGCGGGCGACTCACAGTGGCAAAGCGCCAATCAACCATTCATTTCAATGGAGAGTGAGTGACTTCTGGCGACCTCCATCTGCGCAAGCAACCGTTGGCGATCAGGTGGGCGTGTCCAAGTTAAGAATCCTTCAACTTTATGCAAATGAAGAGCGACTTTCTTGAGCGACAGCCAATAGGAGCGCCAGCAGAGCTCTCATGATCCTCTCTCAGCTCACTCAGAGGCCAGTTGTATTCTCTGTGCTGTAGACCTACACGGGTCTGGTCTGCAAAGTCGCTGCTAGTGTGAATGAAGCAAAAGAGTTCATTCATTTATTTGTTTAAATCTTCTATATTGCACTTTTAAGCTGTTCATTTCAAGCTTTGAACAAGGCAAGGATTTTGTTTAATTAATATTCATAAGATAGTCAAATATAGCATTACAAAATAATAGTTTATTAATTTATTTCCTGTATATTACACTTTTTAACTGTTTATTTCAAGCTTTGAGCAAGACAGAGAACGTGGTTAAATAATATTTACAGGATAGTCAATGTAGCGTTACAAAATAATAGTTTTATTTATTTATTTATTTATTTATTTATATCTTGTATATTGAGCTTTTTAACAGTTCATTTCAAGCTTTGAGCAAAATATAAAAAATTAGTTTAACTCATATTCATCGGCTAGTCAAATGTAGCATTACAAAATGTATATATATATTTATAAATTAATTTATATCCTTTATGTTGTGCTTTTCAACTGTTCATTTCAAGCTTTGAGCAAAATAAGCAGTTTGTTTAATATTGACACGTTAGTCAAATATAGCATTTCAAAATAATAGTATGCATTTGATTTTTTTATTGTTTATTATTTGTGCTTTTTAACTGTTCATTTTAAGCTTTGAACAAAACAAGAATTTTGTTTTACCTAATATTTATAGGATAGTCAAATATAGTATTACAAGATAATTA
This sequence comes from Danio rerio, assembly GCF_052040795.2. Taxonomy (NCBI): domain Eukaryota; kingdom Metazoa; phylum Chordata; class Actinopteri; order Cypriniformes; family Danionidae; genus Danio; species Danio rerio. The sequence goes on from NC_141030.1 coordinate 48,111,056, forward strand.
TTTATTTATTATACTGTATATTGAGCTATTTAACTCTTTAACTGACAATAGATAAATATAAAGATATAATACAAAATAGATAAAATAGAGCAAAACATTTATTTAATTAGTATTCACTGCATAATCACAAAAAACAATTACAAAATATTACATTTTTTTTGTTTTATTTATTTATTTGTTTTGGCTTTGTGAAATAATTATATTTGGTCTTTTACTGATTGATTGATTGATTGATTGATTTACTTGCAGTATTATGTATATCATATCTGTTCCTAATCAAAGAAATGAAATTGTTTTTGTTTAAATTTCATTAACTGATTAGGAACTGACACGATAGATTAATACAAATGTTTGACTGCAAAAACATGGGCTCATAAAGATCTGAACTTTGGTTAATTGTTTTCATTTTAATTGTCTTCTAAAAAATAATGTCCCATACATACACTAATGCATTTCAAATGCAAATATTTTTTGTTTACCATCTATTTGAATTAATGTACTATTATTGATATTCCCAATGTCTTTTACAGTGAACAAAACACTGTCAGACAAATCACTGGAGATCTTGAGTGTGGTGTAAAATCAAGCAGTCTGAGTGCAGTAAGTGTTTAAAGGGCAGATGATTGTACAGAAGTGATTTCAGGAATCAGGTATCAGTGACATGAGATCTGCGGCTGCTGTTCCTCATTGAGTAGAAGCTTGTGATCTGTGTTTTTGCTCCCCGTATTCCCACAAAACCACTAGCAGTGTAAGTGACACAAGCTGTGTTTCCATCCATCTATTTTCATGCACATTTTGATGCTGAATAGGAAAAACTTTTTTATCTGATGCTCATAAACAGATGTATTGAGTAAAGCCTGTTCTTCATCAGTATCTGCGCTTCAGTCGACTGTTTTTGACAGATGCTGATCAGATATAAATGTGTGTGTGTGAGGTTGTTTGCGTCAGTAATGTTGGTCTGCAGATCTCCATGTCTCCAGCTCTCCATTGTTGCAGATGTGAAGTGTTGTTGTGCTGATTGTAAAAGGCCTCAGCTCTCCATCAGTCCATCATCACAGTGCTTCAGTATTATTATTCTTCTGTTATGTTAGCATGTTCTGCTTGTTTCTGATTGTACTGAAAGCCAATTTATTGACGTGTTTTATGCAGTATGCAGATACTTCACATTTATGCATTATAAATTCACATCTAAGGATGGAAGTATAGCATATAATATAACAAAATAAGAACAACAGGACATTTTCCCCTTTAAATGACTGAATTCTGCTTATTTTATAGGGGGGTGTAAACTTATGCACACTTCTTTTTCATTACCTAATTTGGAAACACGTCTAATTAGACTTAAAGTGAGCATCTTACACATGCACCCCGACTCTCATCAACGAACGCACCAATTTCTGATCCAATCAGAGCATCTGATAACAAGAAAAGAGCTGAGAGAAGCCCGTGATGACTTTTATCTTGTGAGAAATGGCCTGCATTGAAGATAATCATTTCTTTACAGCATTAACTGCACTTATATATGCATAAACTTTTTATTATTCTTTTAGAAGCATGCATTGTGTTTTGTCTTCATCTTCTGAGGTGCAACTCATTTATTAGAGAAGGAAAAACACCACAGTGGCAAATCCCATCACATCAAACTGCACTTCTCCAGCTGATATTTGCTCCAGTTTATTAGGAAGTGATGATTTTGATACTCATTCACTGTAATTTCTGCTTTATTTACTGTTTTATGCTGTTTATATTGCAAGTCTAATTTACGTCTTTGGATGGAAACACAGCTACAGACAGAAGCGTAAAACCTCTAGCTTAGGCTAAATCCCACTTAGCGTAGCGAAGTCTATCAGAAGACTCATAAAGGGATGTGCTGATTATCCTTTTGTCCCTCCAGCAAAACCTGCTGACCATGGAGCATATCGTGACGGTGGAGGAGACGCAGATCAAGGACAAGAAGTGCATCCTGCTGAGGGTTAAAGGAGGGAAGCAGTTCGTCCTGCAGTGTGAGGTGGGAAACCTTCAGACGCATCGCTATAATGCTTTAAGAAACCTTATCATGTCCTTCTGTTCTCAGTGTCGACTGTAGAATTCTCCACTTGTCTGTTGGCTTGTTAGTCGTGACATATGGATTAATACTAGGGATGTCATGATCAGGTTTTTGTTTTGCTTTCGAGTCGGAGTCATTTGATTTTGAGTACCTACCGAAACCCGATCCTGACCTGACCCTGGTCCTGACCGATAACCGACATTAAGACCTGGATGACAAAAAACTCTCTGCAACTAAATGAAAATAATACAGAAGTGTTATTATTAGGTCCCGCTGCTGCCAACTATTGAATTAAAACTCAGCTAGTCTTCCTACATAACAATCTGCACAATCACGGCAAGAATCTCGGAGGTATCTTTGATCCACTCTTGCAGTTTGATAAACTGCAATAATTTTAATTGATGATACACTTTCTTTTAGTACTCACATTCAGCAATTGGTGAAAAAATTAAAAGTTATTTTAGGCTTCTATTTTAGAATTAAGAACCGCCTTTCTTTTGGTGCTAAAAAGAAGATGTTTGAGGCAACATTCATCTCGACATTGGACTACGGTGATGTAATCTATATGCATGCTTCGTCTCAATGTCTGAATGCATTGGATACTGTTTACCATGGTGCACTAAGATTTATAACTAATTTTAAATCCCTTACTCATCATTGTGTGCTGTATACTAGGGTAGGTTGGTCTGCTTTGTCCATTCGTAGGCTAAAGCATTTTCATATTGTTGTTTACAAATCTATACTGGGTTTCCTCCCATCATATCTCCAGAATTCTATTTGTAAAAAGCCTGTTCTTAACTATGGTCTTCGCTCACAGGATATTCATTTACTCTCTGTCCCTAAAGTGCGGACTGAGATGGGGAAAAAAGGCTTTTAAGTACGCAGCAGCTTCTGCTTGGAATAATCTGCAAACACAGTTGCAGTTTAAAGACTTGATTTCACTACATGCTTTTAAAAAGACTATAAAAGTTTTAGAAGTTGGAACAGGTTTGTAGATGTTTTGAATAGTTGTCAGTGTGATTCATATTAACTGTAAATAGTTTTTTATTTGTTGTCTGTTGAACTATGTGACTTGTGTACTGCCTAATCTTGGCCAGGACTTTCTTGTAAAAGAGATTTTTAATCTCAATGTGTCTTTCCTGGTAAAATAAAGGTTATAATAATAATAATAAACATGTAAATGCAGTTGTGAAGAGCAGCTTAGATTGGTGGCAAAAGTTAAACCGTTTCTGGTAACACTTTACAATAAGGTTCATTAGTTAATGCATTTACTAACATGAACTAATCATGAACAACGCATGTACAGCATTTATTAATCATAACTGAACATTTACTAATGCATTATTAACATCCAAGTCCATGCTTGTTAACATTAGTTAATGGACCATGAGTTATCATGAACTAACAATGAACTACTGTATTTTCATTAACTAACGTTAACTAACATAAACAAATACTGTAGTAAATTAATTGTTCAATGTTTGTTCATGTTAGTAAATGCATTAATTAACATTAACTAATGAACCTTATTGTAAAGTGTGACCCTGTTCATAACACATGCTTTAATGTCCTCTGGGTTAGACTACTGCAACTCCTTGTACATTGGTCTACCTCAGTCAACACTCTCTAGGTTATATTTGGTCCAAAATGCAGAAGATTAATTATAGCAACTAAGAAAAGAGATCATACAGTTGAATTCAGAATTATTAGCCCCCCTGAATTATTAGCCCCCTTGTTTATTTTTTCCTCAATTTCTGTTTAGTGAAAATATTTTTTCTACACAATTCTAAGCATAATAGTTTTAATAACTCATCTCTAATAACTGATTTATTTTATCTTTGTCATGATGACAGTAAATCATATTAGACTAGATATTCTTCACGACACTTCTATACAGCTTCAAGTGACATTTAAAGGCTTCACTAGGTTAATTAGGGTAACTAAGCAGGTTAGGGTAATTAGGTAAGTTAGTCTACAGAACAAACCATTTTCATACAATATCAGAAAAAAATAGCTTAAGGGGGCTAATAATTTTGATCTTAAAATGGTGTTTAAAAAATTTAAAACTGCTTTTATTCTAGCCGAAATAAAACAAATAAGACTTTCTACAGAAGAAAAAATATTATCAGACATACTGTGAAAATTTCTTGACTCTGTTCAACATCATTTGGAAAATATTTTTTTAAAGAGAAAAAAAAAATTAACAGGGGTGTGAATAATTCTGACGTCAGCTGTATCTCCCCTGTCCTCGCCTCATTGCAGTGGCTTCCTATAAAATTCAGAGTTGATTTTAAAATCCTTCTTTTCACATTAAGTATTGCACAATTCTGCCCCGGCCTATGTCAGTGAGCGTATTAGGCCTTATACAGCTTGTAGAGCGCTAAGATCCCATGACCAGTTTCTTTTGTCTGTCCCTCGGTCTCGCTGCAAATCAAAAGGTGATCGAGCTCTCTGTGTAGCGGCCCCAAGGCTCTGGAACAATCTCCCTCTGAACATCAGGGTTTCCCTTTATTGGATGCTTTTAAATCTAATTTATAGATCTTATCTGTATTTTAGTATTACTTATTTCCTTTTCTTATATTTTTAATCGCAGTGTTTTAGGGTGCGTTCACACCTGCCTTATTTAGTTGGATTGAATCGCACTAGAGTTCGTTTTCTGTTTTGGTGCGTTGTCGTTTGGGCAGGTGAGAATATAGCAATCGTACTCGAGTGTGCACTAAATAAGCATTCCGAGACCTGCTTGAAGAGGTGCTCTCGGTGCGCTTTCAAATGAACTCTGGATCATTCGTTTGTGGTGAGAATATGATCCGTACTAAAACAGGTCCAACCGCAAAAAGTACTGCGCCTTTTGGACTAATCCAGTTGCCGTAGGCCGATGCGCTGTGCATTATGGGATATGAAGGAAAAATATTTGTTGACAGCGCTTTACAGAGAGAGGGGAAAACATTAGCTGATGGATCGTTGGTAATATTTCCGCAAGATGAGCATGTCGCAGTTTAGCTATTAATTCACGCCTCCTCCTGAAGTGACGAGCGATGCATTAAACACTGTTTTCCAGCCGCGGCCGCGCTTCATTCACGAAATGTAGAGTTTGTCTAAAGCAGGGATATAATCAGTCAGCGCAGTCATCCATCCAGAGTAAAAACGACATGTTGTGTCTGCCGGTTTGTTTACCTGCGGGAGTTCATTCGCATTTTCCCGCACGTGAATTCTGGCCAATCAATAAGCAGTTTAGGAAATGTGTTCAACAACATCTGGCCAATGAGAGATGTGGATTTTGTCAGATGACTGCATTTTGGTTCATTTCAATTGGTTCGGACCAAAGCCAGCAGTGTGGTGTGAAAACGACCCAAAGACGGCAGAAGATGCGACAATGCATCATTGGTACAGACCAAATGAAGCGAACTACAGATGTGAAAGCACCCTTATTTTATTTATTTTATTTTATTGTAAAGCACTTTGGATCAACTACGGTTGTGTGAAATTGAGCTCTATTAATAAAGTTTGCCTTGCTGATCCGATACTTCTATAATACATAAAATAAAATAATGAAGAGGGAAGAAAATCATGAACTAGAAGTTCTTATATGCTGTTGCTAAATCTTGGATAGGCAACAAGACTTTGTCAGGTAGTGCATGTTATAGAGAGTGTTGGGGAAAGTTGCTAGAAAGTAATGCAGTACAATCTTGAGTTGCTCCTTAAAATATAACTAACTGTGTCACCCCCAAAACTGATCATGAGTGCTGAAAATAAATCTAATAAATCAGCTCAGAGTGCACAGCTAATGCTCTTCCTCTTCTCCAGAGCGACCCAGAGTTCGTCCAGTGGAAGAAGGAGCTGACCGAAGCGTTCACCGAGGCCCAGAAGCTGCTGCGTCGAGCTCCTAAAGTCATCGGCAAGGGCAGAACTAACGTGGTGGAGCTCTCCAAACCTCCGCTCACACACCGCAACAGCAACGGCCTGTGATCCGCTTCTCCTGCACCTGATCCACTCTTCATCCTCACACACACACACTTACACACACGCACACACACACACACACTTGCTTGTCCAATCCGGAAGCTTCTGCTGGATTGTGCCCTGCTGTTCCTCAATAGTTTGTGAATTAAATGCGCACACGCACTCGCAGACACGGATAATGATCATCAGCGGTGCAGGCTGGGAAACTGCACTCGTTTCTCCTCCAATCTTCTCCTGGCATGCTCAGACATGAAAAAAAGTGGCTAACTTTAATCCTCCATAAGCGGCAGATCGACTGTATGAACACCTCTGCTGCGGGAAACAGAAGCCGAGAGAGCTCTGATCCAGTGGATGGAGATGTATGACTGATATTTCTCCTGTCGTTCTTCAAGGAAACGCTGTTGACCGCCATTCCTGAAGCGCGCACACTGCACCACTGTCTGTCAACGATGTGGCGTACGGCATGCATGTTTCATGCTAGCGGATGCAGATTTGTGAAGTGTCATGGCATCGACCTCCATACTTACACTGCAACAAATGCTTTCAGTAACACTTGATAATATCTGCACAACGTGAGCCATTTATTAAGCATTAGCATCTAGTGAATTCATCCTCTGTTCAGCATTAACTCTACATTAATAAGCGTTAGTCAGCAGTTTATAACTGCACACACAAATGCTGGATTCTTGACTTATAACTACATTTATAATGTGCTTAATACTTTCATACTTTAATGATTTAATTTCATGAATAAATTAACTACTGCATTATTTATAAATGATTAATAAACTATTCAAATTAACATTTTTAATTCTCATTAATCAGGCTTACACTATAATAGTTAATGTATATGTTAATAAATGCTTTATTAACTCAACTTCATCCAATTTTGTGGACTAATCTAAAGTGAGGACTGTTTATACCTTATCAATGACAGTTAACGACTCGGTTAATTTCTAAACAGAAGAAAATAGCTCAAACGACATTATTCATACCTGAAAAATAAACCTCTGCAACCCTGTCTAACATGAAATGACTGTAGAGTTTAAAGATTGCATCTTATTATAGTGTTAAATGATTATCTTGTTGTTGTTTTATCAAATCTGATGTGGTATTTCGACACTCCTGTTATTCAGCAATGTTTAAACTTTACTGTTGCTTAACTTTTTAGATAAGATTGCAAAGATTCTAGTTTATATGATACCGAGCCTTTAATTGTCATTGATGAGGGATTTATAAAGCATAACTACTCCTCACTTTAGATTAGCTCTGCATGAAGTTGACTTGTTAAGCTTTTATTAGTCACCTTTACTATATGCCTGAATAATAAGCTATAGAAACGTTGATTTCAATAGTTTATTAATCATTTACTAACTCATTCTGAACCATCTTAAAACCCTCAGCTACTTTTAAATATAGCTAGTTTGTAAATAAATTTAATGAAAATAAATCATTAAAGTATGAAAGTACAAGTATTAAGCACATTATAAATGTAATTATAAGTCAAGAATCCAGCATTTGTATGTGCAGTTATAAACTGCTGACTAACGCTTATTAATGTTGAGTTAATGCTGAACAGATGATGAATTCACTAGATGCTAATGCTTAATAAATGGCTGACAGTGTGCAGATATTATCAAGTGTTACCCTTATTTGAGAGTTTCTGATCTAAACATTGTTAAATCAAGAAGCTTTTAACAGACGAGTAAAAAGTGCAGTTTTGTTTTCAGAATTTAGTCCAAGTTAAGTGAGATCTTTCCTTAATAAACCTTAAATAATACGCCTGTACTTCCAACTGAAATCAGGATTATTCTGCTTCCCCCATTGGCAGATCATTCAGCTTGTTTTAAGGAAATAAAACTCTGCTGTTACTCTTCCAGCAAAAGCTTCTTGATTTGGGGATATTTCAGATCAGAAACGGCGAGTGTTTTAAGTAAGACAGCATTTGTGTGTACAGACTTTGAGACGTCCCGAGTTGTTGGATTGACTGCGTTAGCGAGAGCTGCGAGTGTTGTGTGCATCAAGACTCCGTATAGTGTACAAACACCACATAGGGAGCGATTTCTTTCAGTCCTTTTGATTTAGTTTTGGTGCTCAGCCCCGGTATACACCACGTTTTGGTTGGGTTGCTGCGATGCAAGATGATGTTGTTGTTGGGGAGAAGTTTTCTTTTTGGCCTTGAATGTATTTTTCATTTCTCTTCTCGCTTATTTTCGTTCGTTCGTTCGTTCGTTGGAGGTGATTTACGCTGCTTGATACGATGGGAAGGACTTTGAGAGGGGGGCAGGACGTTTACCCCCTTTGTTTTTAAACTCCTTCCACTTGAAGTGCAAAAAGTGCCAATGAAATAAACCTTTGAGAACTCCTGCCGTTTGCGGAGGGAGATGTGTCGGATACCGAACCTCCATGCATGATGTCTCGGTTTGAGGGACCAGGAGGAAAGAGCAGCAGCAGAACAGCATCCCTGGAGTCTTGTATCTGACTGTACATATGAATCTTTCTCTGTGCATCTACAGTATAATCCTCTTGACAATGTTTGCATATATGGCGAATCTCTCTGTCTCTGCCTGTCTGTGTTAGTCTCTGTGGCGGGGGGGTTTCGGGGCGGGGGGGTCGGTTAAATCCTCAGGCTGACAGACGGAGGAGTGTGTGTTTTTGCGTGTGAGAGAATGCTGAGTTGTTTGGGTGGTTTATCTCATAATGAGGTGCGAGATGATGGAGGTCTTCTTGTCCATCCGTAAGGCGTTCGCGAAACTGTTTGTCGCAAGGCTTGAGTTGAATATAGTTTCCATTTTTCTATTGTCGGTCTCGAATGCAGATTCGTTTTGTTTTGGAGTGTGTGTTTTGAATGGAAACGGAGGCATGAGTTGATTTTCTTTATGTATATTCAGGTTTTCGTTTGATGCAGTGATTCTTTTTCCTCCTATGCCATGCAAATATTGCCGGGTTTTAGGAGTGGGATCAGTTTTTGTAGCCTTTACGTGTGGGGAGGTGCCATCCTGAGCTTAGTTTTATTTCGAAACCAAAATGAAATCTCATCACTGCACTTTTTTCCTCCACGCTTCACGAGCTGATGAAAAATACACGTGCCAAACGACTGTAGGAGAATGAACCAATGAAAAGCTCCAGCCGGATGTCTCACATCGGTACGCGCGAGCGCCGGCGGCTTTTCGAGAAAGGGTACAAAACAAATGTGACCAAATTCAGGTGACGTGAGCGATTGAACGTCATTACCGCAACGCCTCGAGAGCTACTGAGCGGCGACAGGCCAGAAACTGCCTGCTTCTCCACAAGGGTGGCACCTCCAGGCCCAAATATCCATGTTTTATTCAGGGGTTTTTGTATTATGATTTTAATTTTGATTTTAACGGTAGCTTTTCGTTCAGTGTTTGCTTCATTCAATAGCTGGTGTGTGTGTCTGTTTTCCGTAACCGAACGCAGAAGAGGACGATAAATAGGAAGAAAAAAATAACTAACAAGTATATATATATATAAATATATATGTGTATATGAAATGAATACAAATGAGCTTAGGGTATTTAAAAAGATTTTACGACGTAGACACACACACACACACACAGGAGATGATTTGAGACTCTGGGTTCAGGGATGGGGTCGGATGTGAGTATTTGTGGTGAAGAATCCGCTCAGATCTTGCACATTAAAAGCGTTTAGATATTGTACCTACGAGTTCCAGATTATTATTTTTGTTGGTTTAATACGGCTCTCTTTCATATTTATTGTCTGTTCGGGGAGTAGGCTAGTCCCTGTGTGCGTGGGTTTATGGGACACGGAGTTTTCCGGGCGATCACGCTCAGCCCGAACTCTTTTTCATGTGCCACAAAACAAACGCAGATACTACTGTCTGGGGTTATTACCATTACGGCTATGATGATGATGATGATGATAATATTATTCAATGAATGATAATTGTTACTACAATTATTTTCTTTGGTTTTCGTTTTTCAGAACAGCTAGGAAACGTGTGTGTTGGACTGCTTATAAAACAGTTCAGAAATAAAAGCCCCTTTTTCGTGTTGCCGTGTCTGTGGTCTCCGTCTGTTCCACATTCATTCTGTTCTGGACATGCGACGGGTCGAAACCCACTTTACAATGCTGTTTTCATTACTTCAAGTTTGTGCTTTGTTTCTAGTCTAATTATCTAAAGAAATTAAGACAGGGATAACCAAACTTGTTCCTGGAGGGCCGGTGTCCTGCAGATTTTCACTCCAACCCTAATCAAACACACCCGAACAAGCAAATCAAGCTCTTACTAGGTATACTAGAAACATCCAGGCAGGTGTGCTGAGGCAAGTTGGAGCAAAACCCTGCAGGGACACCGGCCCTCCAGGGCCAAAATTGGTGACCCCTGAATTAAACCAAGAAGCATTTTCTAGATGTGTTCAATTGTTTTCAGCAAGTTTTTCCTCAAAACAAGCTCAATAATCTGCTAATGGGGGGGGGGGGGGGGGGGGGGGGGGTAAAGGGATATGAACTTATTTTTGGGTTGAAAGTACTGCACTCACTGGCCACTTTATTAGGTACACCTTACTAGCACCAGTTTGGACCCCCTCTTGCCTCTTTAATCCTTCGTGGTATAGATTGAACAAGCTACTGGAAATATTCCTCAGAGATTTTGCTCCATATTGTCATGATAGCATCACACAGTTGCTGCAGATTTGTCGACTGCACATCCATGATGCCAATCTCCCGTTCCACCACATCCCAAAGCTGCTCTATTGGATTGATATCTGGGGACTGTGGAGGCCATTTGAGCAAAGTGAACTCATCGTCATGTTCAAGACACCAGTCTGAGATGATTGAGCTTTATGACATGCTGCGTTATCCTGCTGGAAGTAGCCATCAGAAGATGGAAACACTGAGCTCATAAAGGGATGGACATGGTCAGCAGCAATACTCAGGTAGGCTGTGGCGTTGATGCTCAATTGGTACTAATGGACCCAAAGAAAATCTCCCCCACACCATTACACCACCACTGATACCGCTGATACAAGGCAGGATGATCCATGCTTTCGTGTTGTTGAGCCCTGTCCCATTGGCAGATTATTTGGCATATTTTACAGAAATACTCATTTTTTGACTCATTATTTCTGAAAACACCACTGGAGTTTTACTCGTCTTCTGTAATGTGTTTGGCGGATGCGGTTACAGTATTTGTTTTCATTTATGCATGTGGTGGACACATCTACAGTAGACGGAGTGACTTGCATTGCAGCTTCATCAGGGCTTCAGGAATTTTATCTGTGATTCGCAAGCAAACATCTTCATAACTTTCAGCAGAAATGTAATCAGCTTCATCTGCTGATCTTTTTTTTTTTTTAGATCTAATCCTCTTCTGTAAACAAACATATAAGTAAGTTTCTATTTTCTAATAACAACAAAAAAAGCTCTATTTCTGATTTATTTTTGAAAATAACCTGGGCGGCTTCAGTTTTACTTACAGACCAAAATAATTCAATAGCATTTTTATTAAAAACAATAATGAATAAAGAGAGGAATAATTCATGTTTATGCAGTTCATTTTAAAATATTATGTTGGAAACACGATGTTTCCTTTTTTTTTCCTCTCTTGAAAGTTTCTATTTCACAATGCTGATTGTATTAATTGTTTGATTTCTGCAGTTCTCAGTTTGTATCTGGCTGTGTCGACTTTTTCTTTTAAATTTTGACCAAAAAAAAGCCAAATGCAAGTTTATTAACTCCATTTCAAGACGACAAACTGACAAATCTGAGTTTTCTTCCTTAAAATTTAACCGTTTATATCCTAAAATTGAGTATTTATCTTGAGAAATCATGAAAAATAATCACAAAGTCAAACTGTAAGAATGGCTTCGTTGAGCAGGGGTGCCCAAACTTTAACTTATGAAGGACTAAAAACCAAACTTGATTGAGGACGCCAAAGGGAAATATAGTAAACTGTATTACATTAAAGCTGCCATCAGTAATTAATTAATCCTAATTTATTTTCCTAATATTAAAAACTAGAAAACTTTATTTTATATAAACTCCTGCGGCATAATTAAAAAAATTAAAAATATAATGAACTTATTACAGTACAAACAAAATGCTCTCAGTTATCCCACAATGCTGATTAGCTACACAAGTCAAGCGTTTGCATATGATACTCTGTGCACTGTCCTCTATTCGTCAAGGGACAGTATTTATATTTTTAACAATCTGTTTTCTTTACAACATTTCATTTGAAACGTTTCATTTCAGTTTGCTTTTTTATAGCTCAACTATGAAACAAACAGAAAAAGGTCACATTAAATTCAAACGATGATCTCTGTTAAAGGATTCTCCGCAATGCTCACCATCTATTCTCCTGTTTTCAGATGGGATGGGGGGCCAACTTTGGCCTGCTTACCTTAGTTTGGACATCTCTGAGTTAAACAAAGACTCAAGAAAGAATTTCTCACTGGATTTTATAGGCAAATAGATTTGAGAATCATTAGCATGCCGATGGTAATTTATTCCATGACAATTAAAGCCTTTCCTGATGGAAGTAAGTAAAAGAAAAACAAAACCGGACCCAAGCTTAAGCCCTGAGGAACACCACATGTTAATGGCACAAAAAGATATGACAGCGTTTATTTAGCGACCACATTTTAATCAAAAATAACAGCAAGACATTTCACACAATTTTTTTCCTCAAATGGGATGGCGGTCCAAATCAAAGCCTACCACAGGCCAACTTTGGCTCGTGGGCCCTAGTTTGGACATCTGGGGTTGACAATATTGTGACTGAAGCGTCAAACAATCAGACTTTGATTGATGATTACCAAAACTTTTTTTTTTTACAGCAGATTTACTTGTCAAATTAATTGTTCATCTAAAAAAATAACACTATTTGCACTAGCAAAATAAACATTGTACTTGTTTATTTCACACTTTACATCTTTTGTCCATATTTGCCCCAATGTAGTGTTACAACAACCCTTAGGTCAATCAGTTTGAAACTCTAAAGCCTCATGTAAACGAGTAACTCTCCATATCTGAGACCAGTTCAGATTGACTGTGCATGTAAACAAACCCTGAAGTTTTACTTCTTAAAGGGACGGTTCACTTAAACAGATGAGTTCTGCCGTTTCCCCATTCTCCGCTTCCTCCAAACCTGGTCTACTGATGAACACAACAAGATGAACTGAAGAATGTTGGCAGGTTATTTGTATTTGTGACATGCACAGTATATGCAGTGAAATTATCCATGTGAGCAGTGTTGGGGAAAGTTACTTCTGAAAGTAATGCACAATATTGAGTTACTCTCCAAAAAAGTAACTAGTGGTGGTACTTAGTTAATTTTTGTGGTAAGTAATGCTTTGTTACTTTTGAGTTACGTTTGCATTGCATTCTCTGACCTGCTGAGGCTTGACCTGTTTTTGCAGGGTTTCTCTACTGTTTAACCTTCACTTACCTTAAAAAAGACACATGAAAATGAATGTAGGATGATGTTATCTTCAGAGAACTTCCCGACTCCAGAGCTCTGCAAACAGATTAATGACGGTTTAAAGCAATGTGTTCACTGCTTTTGTACTTTTTGTCTTATTAGTTGCAGTAAAATCTCTGTTCATTAGATAATCCTCTTTTCCTTTTCTTCAGTGTGTTTAAAATAATGAGAATATTTCCATCACAGGGCGATGCAGTGGCGCGGTAGGTAGTGCTGTCGCCTCACAGCAAGAAGGTCGCTGGTTCGAGCCTCGGCTCAGTTGGCGTTTCTGTGTGGAGTTTGCATGTTCTCCTTGCCTTCGCGCGGGTTTCCTCCGGTTTCCCCCACAGTCCAAACACATGCGGTACAGGTGCATTGGGTAGGCTAAATTGTCCGTAGTGTATGAGTGTGTGTGTGGATGTCTCCCAGAGATGGGTTGCAGCTGGAAGGGCATCCGCTGCGTAAAAACTTGCTGGATAAGTTGGCGGTTCATTCCACTGTGGCGACCCCGGATTAATAAAGGGACTAAGCAGACAAGAAAATGAATGAATGAATTTCCATCACAGTAATGTAAGGCTCTGCTATTTTCATTTCAGTTCCTGCATTCTCTCATTGCAGGCGAAATCAACATGACTGCCTTTATTTTAATTCAGCAGTTTATTTTTTAATAGTAAATTAACTAAACTAAAAAGTAACTTGAATATTATTACTTAATTTTGAATGTGCGTTACCTGTTACTTAGAATCCCAGAGATGGGTTGTGGCTGGAAGGGCATCCGCTGCGTAAAAACTTGCTGGATAAGTTGGCGGTTCATTCCGCTGTGGCTACCCTGGATTAATAAAGGGACTAAGCAGACAAGAAAATGAATGAATGTTACTTAGAAATGTAATATTATTGCTGACAAGTGGTGTTAGTGAGGCCAGCAGGGGGCGCTCAACCTGCCGTCTGTGTGGGTCCTAATGCCCCAGTATAGCGAAGGGGACTCTATACTGCTCAGTGAGCTCCGTCTTTCAGATGAGACGTTAAACCGAGGTCCTGACTCTCTGTGGTCGTTAAAAATCCCAGGATGTCCTTGGAAAAAGAGTAGGGGTTTAACCCCGGCATCCTGGCCAAATCTGCCCACTGGCCTCTGTCCATCATGACCTCCTAACCCTCCCCATATCATAATTGGATGCTGCATAATGGCGCTGGATGAGGAGATTCCCACGATGTGTAAAGCGCTTTGAGTGTATTATAAATGTAAGGAATTATTTAATTATTGTCATCATTACATTACTCATGTTACTTGTAATGTGTTACCCCCAACACTCAGTATGACCTTAAAAAAACGAAATAATCAGACTCTAAATTATTGAAAATGACAAGGAGCAAAAGCACACAGAATTAGACATGCAAATAGAAGTTAAAGCTATAGAAAATAGGTAAATAACCTTAGATATGGAGAACATATATATAAATATATATATAAGAAGCTATACCAAGAAAAGAAAACGTAAAGTGGGTCTAACAAAGTGCCTGATGCATATACAGTTGAGGGCAAAAGTATTCACCCCCTTGCGACATATTTATTCATTTTCAAATATTTCCCAGATGATGTTGAACAGATTCGGGAATTGTTCACAGTATTTCCTCTAATATTTTTTTTTCTTCTGGAGAAATCCTTATTAGTTTTATTTTGGCTAGAATTTATAATAGTTTTAAAGCCATTTAAAGCTCAATATTATTCGCCCCTTCAGCAATACTAGTGTTGGATTGTCTCCAGAACAAACCACTTTTATACAATGACTTGCCTAATTACCCTAACTTTACCCTAATTACCCTAGTGAAGCCTTTAAATGTCACTTTAAGCTGAATACTAGTGTCTTGAAGAAGATCTAGGCTAATATTATGTGCTGTCATCATGACAAAGAGAAAATAAATCAGTGATTGGAAGTTTGATTTAGCAGAAGATCATCAAGAAGGCTGAAGATTAACGTTGTAATGCACAGATTTTAAGATGCGGACGCTTGTCTGAGATATTCAGCTTCATCATCTGGCCTGTTTTATAAAGTGCATCATCATCATCATCATCATCATCATCACCCGGTGTCCGGCGGCGAATCCTCAGCAAGATGAAGATGACTGTGAAGATCAGCTCTAATTCTCCCCGACAGCTTCACCTCCACAGCTGAGTCTGTCCGTCACACACACACACACACACACACACACACACACACACACTGCGCTTTTTTCAGCTGATGCCAACACAGATCTATATCCAGATCCATTTCCAGGTTCACTGCTTTATCCTGGATCATCGTCTGCCATTGGGTATACTGTTAAAATTGATCGTTTACAGCAAGGTTAAAGGCACAGTTCACACAATCATGAAGATGTGTCGTTTATTCAATCCTGATAGAGTTTCTGTCTGCTGTCGAACACAAACGAAGATATTCTGAAGAACGCTGGAAGAAACCTGCTGTATGTTTACATCTGAAGATGCAAATCAGAGCAAAACATTAGAGTATAGCGTAAACATCAGAGAATAAAGCAGCAGTTTATTCAATAAGAGCGCAAATGAGAACAAACAGTCACGTCCTGATCAACCGGAGCACATACTGATCAGAGAAATGGAGTTTAGTTTTGTTGGAGAAGCCACTGCGGTGTTTTTTCGTGTAATGTAATGTGTATATTTTACATACAGCAGCACATTTGTGTATGGTCATGGGATTGGATTTGGATTAGGAGATCATGATGGGTAAGGGCTGATGGGGGTAATTTACACCTCTACTCTGTACCAGAAGTGCCATGGGATTATTAATGAGCAAACAGAGTCAAGATCTCAGTTTAACATCTTATCTGAAAGACGGCGCTCACTTACAGTATACAGTCCCCTTCACTATACTGGGGCGTTAGGACTCACATAGACCACAGGTTAAGCGGCTCCTGCTGGCCCAAACTAACACTTTCAAGAGCAACCTAGAGTTCCCATGTGGTCTCCCATCCAGACACTGACCAGGCTCAGCCCTGCTTAGCTTCATTGAGTGAACGCTCTTGGGCAGCTGTGGCCGTATCAACATCTCTAATTAATGAGTTTTGCCTCAGAAGACGATGATGAAAACGCAAGGAGCGCAATACGCTGGCTTTTGGAGACACTCAAGACCGTTCTGGAGGTAATAATTGATTTAATAATTCACATTTGAACACAGAGGAGTCCAAACAGTGCCTTTACTGTTTGTGTGCATTGACATGTGTACTGTTCTGTGTCTGTTTGTTTTTTTTTAACAAAATAATGAGTGTAAAATGGTTTATAGATCAAAAAATTCTGATTCATCTGCTGATCACAATTTGCCCCCAATATTCATGTTAATGACCATACTTAGGCCCAGGGCTGGACATTAACACCCGCCAAATGGAGTAAGGTGAAGCTGCAGGCCCAACTGCAGGCTCAGACCTGCTCGCACAGACCTATCGTTTTCTCAGACAGCGCCACCTGCTGTTGGGTTTGTTGAAGCGGCCGTTGCGGAGACCCAACTGCACACTCTGACAAACTTTCTAACAAGTAGCAACATCAGACATGCCAGTAAGGTCATTGATTATTAAAGCGATTCCTGAAAATGACCAGGTTTTATGGCATAAATGGTGTAAAACATTACGCTAACAAACAATTACTTCAGTGTTTGATTTGATCAAAATTAGTGTCAAAAGAGCTTATTAGGCTGGTTCAAGCTGTTTTTTTTTTCAGTAGGGATATATTAGACTTGTGTTACCATAGCAACAATAGTAATACAACAATAGATTAATTGAATTACTTTACTGTACTTGACTAGTGCAGTTGAATGACTTTTGTGCTGGGAGCACTGTCCAAATATGGTGGTGGTGTTGACGCATGCTCAGGGTCTGTATGCGATATTTACTGTATCTATGGTGAATGCTTATAGCAGTAAGTACAGCTTAATGTTTTTACATTGTTGTTACACTATTTCAACCATATTTTGACATTTTATAAGACGCTTTTTAATGATTCAACCTATAGAATATTTCAATGTGGTCATGTCTTGTCCTATTTATCATCAAACTATTTCATGACTGTAACAACCCTGCTGAAAAAAACAGCTTAAACCAGCCTAGGCTGGTTTTAGCTGGTTGACCAGCCTGGTTTTAGAGGGGTTTTGGCCATTTCCAGGCTAGTTTCCAGCCTGGTTTAAGCTGGACATAGCTGGTTTTGGCTGGGCTCTCAGCCTGGCTAGGCTGGTCAAGCTGGTTTTAGCTGTTCATCTCCCAGTCTGACCAGCAAAGACCAGGCTGCAAATAGCTGGAAAACAAGCCTGGAAATTGCCAAAACCCCTCTAAAACCAGCCTGGTCGACCAGCTAAAACCAGCAAACCAGCCTAGGCTGGTTTAAGCTGTTTTTTTCGGCAGGGAAGAGATTCAACTTAATGTTAAAACAGCTATCATAACAAAAAAGAAAAGCCTTGGAGTAACGATTGATGACCAACTAAACTTCTCTGACCACATTTCTAGAACTGCTCGATCGTGCAGATTTGCACTCTATAACATCAGAAAGATCCGACCCTTCTTATCTGAACATGCAGCTCAACTCCTTGTTCAAGCTCTTGTTCTCTCCAAACTGGATTACTGCAACTCTCTACTAGCTGGGCTTCCAGCTAACTCTATCAAGCCTCTTCAACTGCTCCAGAATGCAGCAGCACGGGTTGTCTTCAATGAACCTAAACGAGCACATGTCACTCCGCTGCTAGTCCGTTTGCACTGGCTGCCAGTTGCTGCTCGCATCAAATTCAAAACTCTGATGTTTGCCTACAAAGTGACTTCTGGCCTAGCACCTTCTTATCTGCACTCACTTCTGCAGATCTATGTGCCCTCCAGAAACTTGCGTTCTGTGAATGAACGTCGCCTCGTGGTTCCATCCCAAAGAGGGAAAAAATCACTTTCGCGAACGCTCACGCTCAATCTGCCCAGTTGGTGGAATGAACTCCCTAACTGCATCAGAACAGCAGAGTCACTCGCTATTTTCAAGAAACGACTAAAAACTCAACTATTTAGTCTCCACTTCACTTCCTAATCTGCAATTGCCTCTTTGAATATCACACTAATTGTACAAAAAAAAAAAAAAAAAAAAAAACTACTAACACTTCCCTTCTTAGACTTTACAGACCTGAAACTTGCCTTTAGTACTTATTCATTGTTGCTCTTAGTTGTGTAAATTGCTTCCTTGTCCTCATTTGTAAGTCGCTTTGGATAAAAGCGTCTGCTAAATGACTAAATGTAAATGTAAATAACATTATTTATCAATATGTGTCTCTTTTTGGATTTTCGGGGTTGAAAATGTAAAACAGGAAGGTTGGGACCACTGTTTTCGTTTACATCCCTCAAAATGGTCTATATAAAATCACTATTGTCGAAAACCAAAATGGATGGTTTATAGATGTTCATACAGTCTATGATCATACTTGACAACCAATGAGTTTCATTGTTGCATGTCACGCGGCATTCTTGAGCCTTTACAACAACCAATGAGGATCGTCCTCTGATGTTGCCCGGGAATCGTTGAATAGTTCGTTAATCGACGTTTAACGCTCGTTGTTTGTTAATAAATACTAAATTAAATCATGTCGTATTCTCCTCACGAACATCTTGAATCGTCACGGTTAAGTTATTTAAAATATCTCATTGTTGTAACAAACGAAAGTCGTGTGTCTTTGGAAAAACGCATGGGTGAGTAACGTTAAATCTATCGCGCCCGTATGAATGTACCGTGTTTTGAAATCATCAATTGGGTCTCCGGTGTGTCCGTCCAGTTTGCCCTCGTTTACAGCACTCAAGTGTTTCCCAAACAGGGTATTGCGGCCCACCTCCTCTGACTGAGGGTTATTTATAGCGGAGACTTGTGTTAACTCAGCTGCCATGCTTATCTCCGTGTGTGTGTGTGTGTGTGTGTGTGTGTGTGTGTGTGTGTGTGTGTGTGTGTGTTCATGCCACTCTATTTCAGATTGCAGCTTCACCCTCGCAGTGACAGTGAGACTCTGAGCTTTACTTTTTGGCCTCCAACTATCTATTCTCCGGAGTTTGACACACACACTTTCTCTCATTGGATGTATTTTCCATTCATAAAGGAAGCCATCGGAAGGTATGTGTGTTCACCAGACGTGTGTTTGTCGTTTTACTGACCCCCCAAATGTGCTCCGTTCCTCTTTAGTGGAGACACGTTTATTAATAGCTCCTGTAGGGCCGGTGTTTGTTGAGCTCATGAGTTTTGGTGCCCTGATATTGAGTGTTTTGACAGAATTTGAAGGCCTCCGCTTGGATCTGCGGGAGATTGAGGGACTAAACGTGGCTCTGCTGAAACATGAGCTCTGACTCGCAGGATCATTTTCAGCCTGTGACTGATTTGTTTTGTGTTTGCTGTGTAATGTCTGAGTGGATGACAAGATGTCGAGGTTTGGGGTGATTGGAAATGTGATTTAAATCTCACACATCAATCTGTATTTTGTTTGATGTGACCATGCGTAAAGGTAGATTTATTTGCAGAACATTATTTGGTCACACTTTATTTTAAGACACAGTTAAAGACTCAAGATGAAAGTTCTGTCATCATTAGCTCATCCTCCACTAGTTTCTTCATTTGAACACAAAAGATATACTGAAGAATGTTGGGGAAAAATTGACTGTAATAGTGTTTTTGTTTTTACTATGAATGTCAATGGTTACTGGTTTCCAACATTCCTCAGATATCTTCTTTTGTGCTCAACTTTAAAAAAAAACCTGAGAATCATTTTAGTGTGATTAAATTATGAGTAAAATGTCAATTTTTGGGTGAACTCTGCTTTAACAAAACATTAACGATGACGTTTGCCTAAATAAACTCCTAAATTGCTGTTTATTATTAGATATAGATCATTTCTATGTGGTCATGTCATTGGCCAATAAATGTTTCCTGCCTATTATCAAACTATTTCATAAGTACGACAAGACTTAACATAATGTTAAAATAGCTATTAACAGCATATATCACAGCGATCTTTTAGGATTCTTGTTCGCGAAAGAAATTAAAAATGTAAAACAGGAGATACGTTGGGACCATTGTTTTTGTTTACATCTCTAAAAAAGGTCTATTAAGGTAGCTGTTGTAGTCTGCTGAAATCTGCCGATTTTTAGCCCATCATTGAGTCTATTTATTAACTTGTGTAAGTGTGTGTCAATTTATATTAATTCGGTTTTTATTATAGTTTCAGTAATATTATTGACTGATATGAAAATGTTCACATGATTTAGTGACAATACAGCGTGTAAAGTCTTATTTTCAGCCTTTTAGGAGATCTATCATACGAGTGACGTGCTTTGTTTACCAAATAAGTGGATCTAATTAGATTTGCATTTTAAACTTTAAAGAAAAGTTAAACATGTTTTATTTTTATTTCATATATTAGGTTTATAATTATGATACTCCCAAAATAATTCCACATAATTCTGCAGATTTTTAACTAAATTCTCAGCAGAAATATAAAAAAAATGTCTGCAAGATTTTGTCTTGTAGAAATTTATTGTGAAAAAATGTACTTTATAAGTATTAATAAACAACCAATATCTTTATAATAGACGGATAATAAACCACTAATAGTGAGAATTGGTACTTAAAGTGTTACGAATGATTTTTATGGTACACCAAGGTACTTGTTATGCTACTACTGTATGTAACCCCTACCAAAATCTTTT
The DNA here is from genome assembly GCF_052040795.2 of Danio rerio. Classification (NCBI taxonomy): domain Eukaryota; kingdom Metazoa; phylum Chordata; class Actinopteri; order Cypriniformes; family Danionidae; genus Danio; species Danio rerio. The sequence goes on from NC_141030.1 coordinate 48,132,223, forward strand.
GCAGTCCATGCTTTCAATGTCAGAAATTAATTTATCTAGGATTTCAACATTTTAATATTAAACAAAAACATTTTTTAGACATAGTTATAATTTCATTCTTAAAGAAACTTAAAAAATTTATTGTTTTCAAAAACAAAAAAGTAAATAAAACAACAACGTTATGCCATGTAACTTTTTACTGTATATATATATATATATATATATATATATATATATATATATATATATATATATATAGCAAACAATACATTTTTATTATTTGTATACATTTTTAAAGCATTTACTGTGTACAGGGTTAATAATTTCATATTTTGAATTCATTTTGTAGCAAGCTATTAATGTTTTTTTAGTTAATTACTTAATTTATTCATTAGTTATAGCTTTTCTTTACACTTTATATTGCATTCTATTACAATTTTACATATATTTAACTTATTCATTTGTGTGTGTGTGTGTGTGTGTGTGTGTGTGTGTGTGTGTGTGTGTGTGTGTGTGTGTGTGTGTGTGTGTGTGTGTGTGTACAGTTGAAGTCTAATTTATTAGCCCCCTTTGAATTTTTCTTTTTGAAATATTTCCCAAATGATGTTTAACAGAGCAAGAAAACTAAAATAAGAATAAAAGAAAATAAATCGGTTATTACAGATGGGTTTTTAAAACTATTATGATTAGAAATGTGTTAAAGAAACCTCTCCATTAAACAGAAATTACAGAAAAAAATAAACAGGGCGGATAATAATTCTTGCTTCACACTGTGTGTGTGTATATATATATATATATATATATATATATATATATATATATATATATATATATATATATATATACTGCTCACCATTTGTTTTTTTATCAAGTCTATTTTTTTATTTTAATTTTGTGTACATTTAATTTATATGAACTTTTTTCTCCACAAAAAACTGCGATTTGGTCATTTTATTTTAAGGTACAATTCTTGCTTTTGACAAACCATTAATTAGCTGGTAGGATTGGTAGGATAAGGGATAAATAGGGCCAGACAGAATCTGCAAACATTTATTTTTTAAATATGTGCATTTATGCGGAAGGACTTTGATATATGACATAAAATAATACCTTTTTATCTTTTATTTAATATTTACAATGCAAATCAAATTAGATAGAATAAATTGGTAAATAAAGTAAGTTTCTCATATAATATCTCCTCTAAAAGACAGAAATGATTACTTTACACACTGTATTCTGAATAATTATATGAACATTTTCATAATAGTCAATTATATTACTGAAATCAATTTAAAAACTGAATAAATATATTTTACACACATTTAGACAAGTAAATATAAAGACTCATTGATGGACTAAACATCTGCAGATTTCTGTGTGCACAGATTCCGTGTGGGTCTAGGGAAAAAGATCATGCACAATGTTTACTTTGTAAGTAACTACTAATGAATGGCCAATAACAGGCAGCCACTGGTTAATACTTAGAATTGGTTACCTAAAAAAGCTATTTACCACAGGTTTTTGTTCTGTCTTATTTTGTTAGATTTGTTGAAGTTGCTGGTTTGCATTGAAGTGCTGAACTGTTCATCTTACAGTTGAAGTCAGAATTATTCGCCCCCTTTAAATTTTTTTTCTTCTTTTTTTAAATATTTCCCAAATGATGTTTAACAGAGCAAGGAAGTTTTCACAGTGTGTCTGATAATATTTTTTCTTCTGGAGAAAGTCTTATTTGTTTTATTTCGGCTAGAATAAAAGCAAGTTTGGAATTTTTTAAACACCATTTTAAGGTCAATATTATTAGCCCTTTCAGGCTATATTTTTCCGATAGTCTCCAGAACAAACCATCATTATACAATGACTTGCCTAATTACCCTAACCTGCCTAGTTAAACTAATTACCCTAGTGAAGCCTTTAAATGTCACTTTAAGCTGTATAGAAATGTCTTGAAAAATATCTAGTCTAATATTATTTACTGTCATCATGGCAAAGAGAAAATAAATCAGTTATCATTAGAAATTAGTTATTAAACTGTTATGTTTAGAAATGTGCTGAAGAAATCTGCTCTCTGTTAAACAGAAAATGGGGAAAAATTAAACAGGATAGCGAATAATTGTGACTTCAACTGTAAGTCAACACAGTGAAGCCTGTTCCTCAAATGCCTGATGTTAATGGAGCTCAGATCTGCTCTGTTTCCAGGCCGTTCCTGCCGTTTGTTCTTCATTAGAGCGGCTTCTGGGTTTGTTTGTGTTGTGAAGCAGAGCTCTGTTTTCTTCACTCAGCACAGTCGGCTTTATTACAGCATTACTGCCTGCAGTAGCTCACATCTTCTGCTGGTCTGCTGTGAAGAGGCTGAACTCCTCCGGCTGCTGGTCAAGGGGTTGCTATGAGGTCACTAAGGTGTTCTGAGTTGTTGTTATGAGGTTGGGTTGCTTGTCTCTTGTGAGTTGTTGTAAGGCTGTTGCTAAGGTGTTCTGAGTTGTTGTTAGGCAGTTGTCAAAGTGTTCTGAGTAATTGTTAGGCAGTATCAGGGCTGCATCATACTTGGAAAATATGCAATGTTGTTGATTACTGTGATAATTGTATTTCTTATGATATAACAATTCCCTAGAACGCTATTTATATTAGCTATGATTTTAAATCATTACTTATGTAGTGATATTAAAATAAACAGGTAAAATTATGTTTTTCAGATTTATTTCATTATAATTCAGACAAAAAAACTGGTGCAAACATTCAGAAAACCTCAGCAGATATTCTGACTCTGATTGGCTGTTGTCATTTTCTTGTCTCGTCTCGGCTCCGCCCATTTTACTGAATTTAAAGTCCAGGATTTTCTTTATTTTTTATTTTTTATATAAGGTTTTGTTTTATTTTAGGATCTTGTGAGTTTTACAGAGTATTTTCCTTTTTTTATTTTATGTTTATTGTGAACATTTAATTGAGTACAATCATACAGCATTTCAAGCTACATTGGCATCTCAGTATGTGAGCTTAAGTGGTATAAAAATTACGTACATTATTGTCAGGTGTATTTACTACACAGTAGTACTCATTCATTCATTCATTCATTCATTTTCTTGTCAGCTTAGTCCCTTTATTAATCCGTGGTCGCCACAGCGGAATGAACCGCCAACTTATCCAGCAAGTTTTTACGCAGCGAATGCCCTTCCAGCCGCAACCCATATCTGGGAAACATCCACACACACACTCATACACTACTGACAGTTTAGCCTACCCAATTCACCTGTACCGCATGTGTTTGGACTGTGGGGGAAACCGGAGCACCCCGGAGGAAACCCACGCGAAGGCAGGGAGAACATGCAAACTCCACACAGAAACGCCAACTGAGCCGAGGTTCGAACCAGCGACCCAGTAACTTTCTTGCTGTGAGGCGGCAGCACTACCTACTGCGCCACTGCCTCGCCCTCCTCTAGAGATATATCTTCTTCAAATATATGTTCGAGAGCCTCCTGTATTTCTTTCCAATATTCTTGAATATATATAAATTCCCAAAATATATGATAATGGTTTGCTTCATTGCATCCGCAGTTACGCCAGCATTTTGGAGACTTATTTGTATATTTGGCTGTTAGTGCTGGCGTTTTGAAATATCTAATAATGTTTTTCCAACAGAGACTGCAGGATTTTCAAAGTAGGTGCATCACAGATGTTTCCACACTGCATGACTATCTGGACTAGTGTTCAGTCGGTGCTGTTCACACTGCAAGATGAATCGGCTACAGGGGGTTTCCCACTGCATGTCTGTACAATAGGGTATATGCAGAAGGACTTTTAATTTGCCAGTAACCAGGGTTAAGCGCTTCCGGTGAACTGTATGCCATTACAGAATTGGCGCGTTTAAGGTCTGATTAATTTTCTTTTTGGCTTAGTCCCTTTTTTAATCTGGGGTCACCACAGCGGAATGAACCGCCAATTAATCCAGCATATGTTTTACGCAGTGGATGCCCTTCCAGCTGCAACCCATCACTGGGAAACATCCATGCACATTCATTCACACACACACACATACATTACGGCCGATTTACTTCATCAGTTCCCCTATAGCGCATGTGTTTGGACTGTGGGGGAAACAGGAGCACCTGGAGGAAGCCCACACCAACTCGGGGAGAACATGCAAACTCCACACAGAAAAACCAACTGACCCAGCCTGGACTCGAACCAGCGACCTTCTCACTGTGAGGCGACAGCGCTACCCACTGCGCCACCTCGCCGCCTCACACACAAATACACACATATATTAATATTTATTTATTTTTTCTCAAAAGGCGGTGTATAATCTTCCTTCTTTTTCGTGTCAGGTCAGAAAAAGTTGAGCTCTGGGCTTGAATAAATTAATTATCGTTATTAATATAATTATCACTATAAATACCAGAAAATATATTCTCTGTCTTTGCTTGCATGCTAAAAATATGAAATGAGATATAATAATAACAATAGTAATAAAAGATGATGAAATGTGCGCCTGGCATTTATCATGAGATTTACTCAAATACTGTGATATTCTCTTGTCTTTGCAGTACATGCATGCTAAAATGTTAGCAATTTAGAATTAAGTTTTTAAATATATGTTATGCTATGCTTTTTAGATGTGATGTGAGCTCAGTGCTGTGATGTGTGTGTGTGTGTGTGTGTGTTTCAGGTTCACAGTGTCACTGTTGGGGGTTTTGCTTCTCCTGGTCTCGTGTCTCCTGGTCGGGATCTCCTGCTTGACCTTTGACCCTCGTCCTCATGGCTCTCTCCTCGCGCTTAAAGCTCTGGGAGCAGAAGGGAGGTGCAGCGTTTGACTAACACGTTACTAACCCATGTGCAAATCTGATATATTGCAGTATATATATGCAAATGAAATTGATCACATACGAGTTCATATTTGGACTTTACACATTTTATTCAGCTTAAAGTGGCATGTAAAGGCTTCACTAGGGTAATTAGGGTAAAGTTAGAGTAATTAGGCAAGTCATTGTATAACAGTGGTTTGTTCTGGAGACAATTCAACACTAATATTGCTGAAGGGGCGAATAATATTGACCTTAACATGTGTTTAAAACAATTAAAACTGCTTTTATTCTAGCCGAAATAAGACAAATAGGAGTTTCTCCAGAAGAACAAGTATAATAGGAAATACTGTGAAAAGCACCTGAATCTGCTCAGCATCCAAATATTTGAGAAAGAAAAAATGAATTCACATAAGGGCTTAAAGTTTTGACTGTATGTGTGTGTAAACATACAAATTACTTTATGTAGTAGTAACATTTCCTAACTGTGCACGGCTCCACAAAGCAAGCTAAACCTGTAACAATAAGTAAAATAAAATTAAAATAAACAGGACACCTCCTAATTAATGAGGAGCTCAGAGTCTCGTCTCCCGGTCAAAATAAAAAACAACAACAAAGATGATTGACCAAAGAAATAACGTAAAGTCGAATTTATTTGACATTTACCTTTAAAGGAGACATAAAAATCTTGCGGAGGTAAAGCCAAAATAATAAACAAGAAACTCAACAACTAAGTTTTAAAACCTCCTACCTGCACATGAAATAAAACAAATGAACATTCACCTCCCTACTAAACCACCAAGGCACCATCCTCATCACATGCGTGTCCGTATTGATCTCAATAGTCAACACTCAACGTTAAAACTTCGGCAGTGTCGCCGAGCAAATACAACTCAAGTTTTTCACAAATCAAGCTGGAGAGAGGAGACTCTCCAAACGATGTTCCAGTCCGGTTTAAATACACTTCACCAACACGGCAGCAAGCTTCCACATGTTGACACCGGTGCACTCAAAATGAAACCTGCCGGAAAGACAGCGGATAGAGGCAGAGAGAAGAGAACCACAACAAACAGAGGCATATACAACAACACAGACAAACTCAATACTTCAAATAATTGTATTGTTTTAATAAATAAGAGAAATACATAACAAGTTAATATATTATAGAGTCATATAATAAAGCTCAGTTTGACATCATTGTTTAGAACGTCTCACCAAACGTGTCCAACACCAAATAATTCATCAATATTTCATAGCTGATTTTTAAGCATGCTGTAATTCTCTCAGTGTGACTCGTGTTGTTTCCAGTGGCTCTCTGTAGTGGGTCTCAATCCCTGTTGTGTGCACTTGCATGACTGTATTTTTAGCATTGCTGACGGTCTATGGTATATTTAGGGTTTTACCTCTCTTAAATATGTCATCAGGTCTTCATCATCCTAAACAAACTCATGTAAATGACTTTTCCAGCTATTATCAGCTGTCATGACTGTACTGTCGCACACTCACTGAGGTTTTGCCCACTGACTAGTCATCAGGAAGAGCTGTTACTGTACACCCTATCTAGTGTTTCGGATAAATATAACCAGATATTGGGAGGATGCATGTTTGTAGTGTGTGTGGAGGTGATGACTGTCACGATCGGTGGTTGGGGAAAAAGGAGCGAGGACTCAATTGCAAAGAAATGGGTAATTATTAATGGTAAAAATAAAATAAACAGCAAAATAAACTACCCCAAGGGGGAAAACACTAGCTAAACAAATAAACAAACAAACAAACTTGACTGGGCAGGCTGGTAGGGATCACGGCTCGAACACACGACAAGACAAGGAGAGAAACGGTGACATACAATAACGAACTGGCCCAGGACAGCAGACATGAGGGGATTATAAACTGTAGTAAATTAACACACAAACAGATGAACATAATTAACTAATAATGGGTTAACAAGGAGGCTGGGACTAGACAATAGACGGGAGAGCACATGACACAGAGAGACAACACAAGCCATGCGCTCACATTAGACAAGACTAGAACACACAGCCAATGAGAGAACTCAATAACCACGCGTTCACAACAACAGGACAAGACTGAAGCACGCGGCCACAGTGTCAACACAGAGCCAACTGCTTGGACAACACAAATAGACGCAAGACACGAGCACACGATAGATGAACACCTTACCGTGCGTTCACACATATGCAACGTGCATGTTTCATCTCAGCGTCAACCAAAACTGAAACCAACTAGATGAAGACGCTAAGAATAAAACAGTGCGATGCCGACAGAACAAAACACAAACACAAGTACAAGAGCCCGTGCACACTCTGCGTACACCCACGATGGCGCGCATGCACACGGAGACACACAATGACAGAGACAGGACAAGACCAAGTGTCCGGGCTCTGCCACCGAAACAAGAATTTACAGAGTGGCAGAACCCTGACAATGACTGGATCTCCTGCGTCTCCACAGATAAAGGAGGAGAAGAAAGCTCCAGAGGCCGCCGCTCAGCCTCCTCCTCCACTGTCTGCTGTTCCTGGAGGATTCCTCAAGCAGCTGGTCCGAGAAACCGAGAAGGAGACGCGACACCGAGAGCCCGAAATCAAGGAAGACAAACCGGTGAGTGACTCTGAAGATGCAGAAAACAGATCTACAGTGAAAGTCAGAACTATTAAACCCTCCTGAATTATTAGCAGCTCTATATAATAAAATCCTCGATGGTTCACCTCGTCCATCATACTGTTATGCGATGCATTGTGTGTATGCTTTACTGAAAAGATAGGTCTTAAATGTAGTTCTGGACTGAGGACGTAATCAGGAAGGCTATTCAAGAGTTTAGGAGCCATATATGAGAAGGCTTGACCTCCTTTAGTAGACTTTGCTATTCTAGGTACTACCAGAAGCTCTGAGTTTTGAGAATGGGTTGGATTGTAGTGAGACAAGGTTGGTTAGATAAACTAACCAAGACATATATATCCTTACATATAACGCATTAAAGATTATTTAAAGCGTTATATGTAAGAAGTAATATTTTATAATCAGTGTGAGGAGAAATTGGGGTAAAAACTGGTGGTAGTAAGGGCTACATAAATATAATTGATTGATGGATTTGAACTTTCTTCACAGCCCAGCAAACTCAGCGACAACCTGGTCCAGAATTTCCTTCTTCCCGATGAAACTCCGCCGATTCTGGAGGCCGAGATGTCGCTGCGAGCGGAGCAGCCGGTGAACGGGGAGCGCGGACGGCACATCGCTATGTCAGAGAAGAAGACATCTTCATCCAGGAGGATCATCTCACCCGAAAACCCCAAAAGCCCCAGAGCAGAAACACAGACCTGCAGTCCTGAGGTCAGTCCAGACACACACACACCGCAGAAGGAGGAGCAGGTGAAGCTGCTGCAGGAAGCCCAACCCCCGAAACAGGAAGTCAAGGGCGTAAGACAGGAGCCGGAGGGTCAGATCACTGTTACTCATATGAAGGAGGAGAGCAAGGTGCCTGTGGTGAGTAGATCCAGAGTTAGAGAATTATCACTGGGATTCTGTTATTGGGCTTTATGTTGTTTTGTTTTGTGTTTCTAATATATATATATATATATATAAAGAGAGACAGAGAGATTTTTTACAGTGGGTGATGCTATAAATGGAGCATTACCACAGCCTATGGTGGCATAAAGCACCCTTTCCACTGCACACGACAAACGGCAAGCATCAGACCGGACGTCATGTATTTCCAATGGAGATTAGTCCGTGAGCTGCGTAGAGTTACGATCCTCTCCGTATGTGGAAAATTTTGATCCGAACTAAGCTGCAGATTCATTAAAAAATTTGCGACTAGACTGTATGCGACCGCCGACCGGATGTGATGTATTTCAGTGTTGTCCAAACATTTCCATTCATAAATGACTAGTAAAAAATATTATTATTTTAATGTTGTCTCCACATCCCCTGCAAAATTTTTAATGGTGAACACACAGAGGATAAAGGCTCCTGGTTTCACATTACTTTATTTCGGACACTACCTCGAGAATCAGCTTCACATGGTGCACGTCAAAACTGAATATTCTGTGCAATTGCCATGAGGGGGTGTGTTTTGACAGTCGTGTCCGAATGCGTGTGCAGTGGAAAGGCGACTTAAGGGATTAAGAACGGGTTTTTAGGTGTAACCGCTAACGACTATGCCACCAGGGGGAACAAAGGGACGGAAATATACAGTAGCTGCAAATACTCTGCTACTTGTAAATGAAGATGAAATAATGAAACAATTGATTCCTCCATTAATCATTAAATATGTGTTAACAAGCTTTATTATCATTGTGAACTTAATTGCAATGAGGATTAAAATTAAAGAAATAAAAGACAACTAAAATAAAAGTACAAACATGTATACAACATATATACAGTATACACATGTTTATTTATTTAGAGAGAGAGAGAAAAGAGAGTTTTTTTGAAAGCGTTAATAATAAAATCAGTGTTTATTTCTATAGTTTTTTTTTTTTTACAATTTTGTATTTAATCTATTATTTATGGTACACTAAATGAAGCTGGAATGTTAATTATTTTATAGAGATTATATATATATATATATATATATATATATATATATATATATATATATATATATATATATATATATATATATATATATATATATATAAATATACAGTTGAAGTCAGAATTATTTGCCCCCCTTTGAATTTTTTTTTCTTTTTTAAATGTTTCCCAAATGATGTTTAACAGAAAAAGGAAATGTTCACAGTATGTCTGATAATATTTTTCTTCTGAAGTCTTATTTGTTTGATTTTGGCTAGAATAAAAGCAGTTTTTAATTTTTTAAGTTCAATATTTTTAGCCCCTTTGCAATATTTTTTTCCGATAGTCTACAGAACCAACCATCATTATACAGTAACTTGCCTGATTACCCTAACCTGCCTAGTTACCCTAATTAACCTAGTTTAGCCTTTAAATGTCACTTTAAGCTGTATAGAAGTGTCTTGAAGAATATCTAGTCTAATATTCTTTACTGTCATCATGACAAAGAGAAAATAAATCAGTTATAATTTATATTATATATATTATAATTGTTAAAATTGTAAACAAGATATGCAAAGATAAAAATAAGTCTCTCTCTCTCTCTCTCTCTCTCTCTCTCTCTGTATATATATATATATATATATATATATATATATATATATATATATATATATATATATATATATATATATATATATGTATATATATATATATATATATATATATATATATATGTGTGTGTGTGTGTGTGTGTGTGTGTGTGTGTGTGTATATTAGCCGCCCTGAATAATTAGCCCCCCTGGAAAGAAGTTATTTTTCAGCACATTTATGCACATAATAGTTTTAATAACTCATCTCTAATAACAATTATTTATATATATATTTATATATACAGTTGAAGTCTGAATTATTAGCCCCCCTAAATTATTAGACCGCTTGTTTATTTTTTCCCCAATTTCTGTTTAACGAAGAGAAGATTTTTGTAACACATTTCTAAACACTATAGTTTAATAACTCATCTCTAATAACTGATTTATTTTATATTTGCCATGATGACAGTAAATAATATTTTACTTGATATTTTTCAAGACACTTCTGTACAGCTTAAAGTGACATTTAAAGGCTTCACTAGGTTAATAAGGTGAACTAGGCAGGTTAGGGTAATTAGGCAAGTTATTGTTATTTGTAAGTTATTATATACAAATTATTGTATAATTTGTTCTGTAGATTATTGAGAAAAAATATAGCTTAAAGGGGCTAATAATTTTGTCCCTAAAATGGTTCATAAAAAATTCAAAACTGCTTTTATTCTAGCCGAAAATAAAACAAACAAGACTTTCTCCAGAAGAAAAAATATTATCAGACATACTGTGAAAATGTCATTGCTCTGTCATTTGAAAAATATTTTAAAAAGAAGAAAAAAAATCGAAGGGGGCGAATAATAGATTTTTAATAATAATAGAAATTTAATAACACAATGTTAAACAGCACTGCATAGTCTTCATAATATTAATAATTCTATACATTTAACCTTTATTAAAGTTACAAACTACAAGTTCATGTGCCTTAATGCTTTAAATGTCCCGTGAAGTGTTTTGAAATGTGCAATGTTTTTATTTGATGTGGGATGTAATCGCAACTAAAAAATTAAGAATTAATTCCTAGATAGAGTAATTAACACAGCTCCGCCAGTAAGAGTGGTTAAGCTCAAGTGCATCAAATGAACAGCCAATGAGAACAAGGGGGTGGAGCATGTCAGATACTATAGAGCATCTGATTGGTCAGAATATTTGATGAGAAACTGAAGTATAAGGTGATGTCAAAAAAATCATTGATCCATTTAGGAGGAATAACAACCTGCAAACTTGATGTGCTTATATCAGGTTTATATTTTCTAAATGCAAATTTTGTCACTGACAGACTAATACTAACATCTAAAATGTTTTATTTTAATTTCACAGGACATTTAAAGTGTTGTAAATGGAACACATAGGCCTTAAAAACACATGCAGCAGATTAATATTTACTCTATTATGGTTATACTTTGCAATTGTGGCTCCTGGTGAACTATAGTATCAACTCAACATATGACTATTACAGATGCGCACATTGCGATATTGATGCTAAAATCATATAATTTAACATGTCTAATTCTGTCTCTCTCCTCTTGTCTGCAGAAGGACGTGTGGTATGAAGCTGGACAGGTGTGGTTCACTCACAAAGACGGGTACACACTCGGTCAGTCTGTGTTTACCTGACATTTAAAACGCTGAATTCTGTGTTTATCAAGCCCTGGCCTGGTATTTTGAGTTGTTTTGCTGCATCATTGCTCATTTTTATGTATATGTGAGCGCTAGAACAGCTCTGCTGTGGTGTTGAGTTGCAGGTTATTAATATCGTGTTGTTTTAGGGATGCTATATTTACGTGTGGCCTGATTATTGTTTGTGGGTCTGTCCCAGAGGCCATTGCTGTCATATCACGTTAAAGCAGCACAGCTTTTTTTTTTACATTGTTGTCAGAGCTGGGTAGTAGTGGGTTATATTTAATCTGTATTATTAATCAGACTCCAATCGTAATCAAAACTAGTAATCTAAATGTAATCCAAAAGTAGTCATATTACATTACCATGAATGTGTAATATATTCATAATAATCTATAATCTAATATATTATACTACTCACTAAATATATTAACATCTAATTTAAAAAAGTTAGCACAAAAGTAATCTAAATGTAATCCACAAGTAGTTAGATTACATTACTGTACATGTGTAATGTAATATATTACGTTACTGACGAAACTATAATCTAATTAAACAGAATATCAGTGTAAAAGTAATCTAAATGTAATCCACAAGTAGTTATATTACATTACTGTAAATGTGTAATCAAATATATTAGGTTACTGATGAAAAATATCATCTAATTAAATAGAATATTAGCATAGAAATAATCTAAATGTCATCCAAAAGTAGTTATATTACATTAGTGTAAATGTATAATCTAATAAATGACGTTACTGATGAAAAATATAATCTAATTAAATAGAATATTAGCGTAACAATAATCTAAATGTAATCCAAAAGTAGTTAGATTACATTACTGTATATGTGTAATCTAATATATTACGTTACTGACGAAACTATAATCTAATTAAAAAGAATATTAGTGTAAAAGTAATCTAAATGTAATCCAAAAGTAGTTAGATTACATTACTGTAAATGTGTAATCTAATATTATGTTACTGACGAAAAATATCATCTAATTACGGTAAATAGAATATTAGCGTAGAATTAATATAAATGTAATCCAAAAGAAGTTAGATTACATTACTGTAAATGGTTAATCTTAAATATTATGTTACTGACGAAAAATATTATCTAATTAAATAGAATATTAGCATAGAAATAATCTAAATGTCATCCAAAAGTAGTTAGATTACATTAGTGTAAATGTGTAATCTAATATATTACGTTACTGATAAAAAATATCATCTAATAAATAGAATATTAGCGTAAAAATAATCTAAATGTAATCCAAAAGTAGTTAGATTACATTACTGTAAATGTGTAATCTAATATATTACGTTACTGACGAAACTATAATGTAATTAAACAGAATATTAGTGTAAAAGTAATCTAAATGTAATCCAAAAGTAGTTAGATTACATTACTGTAAATGTGTAATTTAATATTATGTTACTGATGAAAAATATCATCTAATTACAGTAAATAGAATATTAGCGTAGAATAAATATAAATGTAATCCAAAAGAAGTTAGATTACATTACTGTAAATGGTTAATCTTAAATATTATGTTACTGACAAAAAATATTATCTAATTAAATAGAATATTAGCATAGAAATAATCTAAATGTCATCCAAAAGTAGTTAGATTACATTAGTGTGAATGTGTAATCTAATATATTACGTTACTGATGAAAAATATCATCTAATTAAATAGAATATTAGCGTAACAATAATCTAAATGTAATCCAAAAGTAGTTAGATTACATTACTGTATATGTGTAATCTAATATATTACGTTACTGACGAAACTATAATCTAATTAAACAGAATATTAGTGTAAAAGTAATCTAAATGTAATCCACAAGTAGTTAGATTACATTACTGTAAATGTGTAATCTAATATTATGTTACTGACGAAAAATATCATCTAATTACGGTAAATAGAATATTAGCGTAGAATTAATATAAATGTAATCCAAAAGTAGTTAGATTACATTACTGTAAATGGTTAATCTTAAATATTATGTTACTGACGAAAAATATTATCTAATTAAATAGAAAGTTACCCCAAAAGTAATCTAGATGTAATCCAAAAATAAACTGATTACATTACCATAAATCAAAGATATTAAATTACTGCCTGAAATATTAACTTTAAACAAATAATGAGTAGCACAACAGTAGTCTGATTACAGTGTAATCTAAGATATATCACTGCCTAAAAATATTAACATCTAATTAAATTAAGTTAGCATCGAAGTAATCTAAATGTAATCCAAAAGTAGTCTGATTACCTTACTAGAAATGTGTAATCTATTATACTATAGAACTGATTAAACATTATCGTTTATTTAAAAAGCACAAATGGATCATTTATTGTTAGCACAAATGTAATCTTCAATAAATGTAATCCAAAAGTAGTCAGATTACATTACCATAAATGGTTAATTTAAGATATTTTTTTACTAACTAAACATATTCATATCTAATTAAATAGCAAATTTAGACAAAAGTAATCTAAATGTAATCCACATGTAGTCAGATTACAGTACTATAAATGTTTAAACTAAGAGATTATACTACTGACTAAACATTTTATCATGTAATCAAATAACAGCACAAAAGTAATCAAAAAGTAATCCAAAAGTAGTCAAATTATTTTACTATAAATGTGTAATTAAAGATATTTTACCTCTGACTACAAGCTATGTCTACAAAAGCAGTCTACCCCTCTCTCATTATTGCATTAAACACGTTTTTCAGCTGGAAGGTTCTGGTCTCTGCATGAAAGCGTTGTAAGCGGTTGTGTTTCTCACAGGCTAATCTTCTCCCTGATCAGATCTGCGGTGTCGTTAGCTTTAGCGTCCTCTCAGTTTACTGATGAATGGGTTTAGTGTTCTTATCTTATCAGGCTCATAGCTGCGCTAATCGACGTGCTGAAGCTGCCATGTTATAAGATTAAAAGATTACTGCAAAAAAGCACTCAGTACTGCAGTTACTTACTCAAGCTGAAGCTGCCAGGCTCGAAAACAAACAACAGAAGCAACTTAAAGATGAGCTGTATGGTTTGTTATGCAAGATTTGATGTTCCGTGTGCTAATTCTTAATGCATCATCATATCTTTGTCATATCTGCCACAGCGGAATGAACCGCCAACTATTCCAGCTATTCTATGTTTTACGCAGTGGATACCCTTCCAGCCACAACCCATCACTGGGAAACATTCACACACATATTCATTCATTTTCTTGCTTAGTCTCTTTATTAAGGTCGCCACAGCGGAATGAACCACCAACTTATCCAGCAAGTTTTTACGCAGTAGCACAAGTTTTACAGCCGCAACCCATCTCCGGGAAATCCCACACATATATTACAGCCAATTTAGTCTTCCCAATTCCCCTATACCACATGTGTTTGGACTGTGGGGGAAACCCGAGCCGCCGGAGGAAACCCACGCCAACACAGGGAGAACATGCAAACTCCACACAGAAACGCCAGCCGAGGCTCAAACCAGCAACCTTCTTCCTGTGAGGCTACAGTGCTAACCACTGTGCAACCGTGACGCCCTATTTACCTTTTGTATGAATTCAATCAGTTAATAGTTTACACATTGACCTCATGGAAAGTGGAAAGAAAACACTTTTTTTCTATCAAACTTTTCTTTTATTTTGTATTTTTTGAACACAGAAAAACATGCCATAGACAATCAGCATATAGCAAGGTGCATAGGTATGCGTTCAATAACCAATAAACAGGTTGTTAAATAATAGGGCTGGAAATGAACTTTTTTACTTTGTAGTACCCGTGCTCCCAACTTCAAATATTTAGGAGCACCAGAAAACATTTAGGAGCACCAACAAAAATGAATGAGCACCACTGCATATTGTTTTTGAAGGAATTTATTAAAAAAAGAAATAGGTGGAAAAAAAAATAAACAGGGGCGCTAATAATTCAGGGGGGCTAATAATTCTGACTTCAACTATATATATATATATATATATATATATATATATATATATATATATATATATATATATATATATATATATATATATATTTATATATATATATATATATATATATATATATATATATATATATATATATATATATATATATATATATATATATACATATATATATACATATATACAAACACAAAGAAAACAGTTTTTAAAAATATTTTAATGTATATACTCAATAATCTCCTCATTCATATGTGATCATATTTCTCACTTTAGAGCAAATGTTGAATGTAGAATTATGAAATAAAAATGTAAACAAATGCTAAATAAAATGCAAACTGTCTGATGATGTTATTAATAACATTTCTGTCTGCATTCCTGAAATGGCTTATGTAATATTGCACTCATATTAATTATGAAAAAGCATAATATGAAACGGTACACTTTTTATTTTGTCCATACGATATATATCATCATATTGCTCAGCTTTACACAGTATTTTAAAGTGCACTGAATAACGTCATGCATGTTCATTATGATGACATATTGCATTATTAATTATTAGCACATGTATTGTTGTTCCCTATTGAGTGAAAACACAGTTTACGGTGAGCGTTACGTTGATCTCTGACATGTCTGACCTGTCTCAGCCACTCAGCTGAAGCCGGACGAGGGCACGCCGGAGCTCCCCGACGGCCGCGTGAGGGTTCGACTCTCCTCTGATCAGTCCATTCATGATGTGTCCCAGTATGAGATCGAAAAGGTAAGTTTCATTCGATGCTGTATTTTTAATGCTTGATTCTGATTGGTCAGTCAGTTCTAGGGATAGTGTTAGTGCCCGCCCACTTTTTCCAGTAGCTCTGGTTTTTGGATGATATATAGGAAACATTCTTAATACACCTTGTTTGGAATTCTTGATTCTGATTGGTCAGTTGTGACATTTCAAAGAAAGCTGTTCCCAGATAACAACCGCTAAATAACACAGGCTCATCTGGGAACTGATGATCACCTTGACCCTCAGTGAATTCGTTCCATAGACGTGTCTCTTACTGTTTGGAGCTGTCTTGTGAATGGATAATACATAGGTTGGTGTGTGCTCCATTCAAACAGTTTCACTTCTGTCAGCTTTGTATTTTTGACTGTTTGGCGCCATCTAGTGGCTGAAAAATGTGTTGGTTAGTGTATCCCTCATCAGCTGTTTTCTGTTTCCGTCAGCTTTGCATTTAATTAAATAATTAATAAACTATTACATCTAAGAACAATGTTTTATGTCTAACTTTTTAGGTTTTGTGACAAGTAGCTGTGTGATAAGCTGGATAAAAATACATAAACATTGGTTGTTTTCTCAGAATAAACCCTCCAGTCTTATACAACAGCATCAGGCTTTATTCTGTGATTACTGGATGTATTTTATCCCTAACATAAACCATTTTACAAGGCAAGGCAAGTCAAGTTTATTTATATAGCACATTTGATACACAGTGGCAATTCAAAGTGCTTTACATAAACAGGAATAAAAAAAGACAAGTTTAGGACATAAAATGCAGACAATAAAAATGATTAAAAACAGATAAAAACAATTTATAATGTGTTATAAAAGAATAAAAAAGAAAACGAAAAACATGATAGTGCAATCTGTCGGACGCAGCACAGTGCTCATTCAGTAAAGGCACAGCTAAACAGATGTGTTTTCAGTCTTGATTTGAATGTGCCTAATGTTGGTGCACATCTGATCATTTCTGGAAGCTGATTCCAGCAGCGAGGGGCGTAGTGGCTTCACCTTGCTTTGACTGGACTCTTGAAATTTCTAGTTTATATGATCCTTAAGATCTGAGTGATCTCTTGGGTTTGTATTTAGTGAGCATATCTGTGATGTATTGAGGTCCTAGGCCATTTAGTGATTTATAGACCAGTAATAATACTTTAAAATCTATTCTGAATGTAACTGGCAGCCAGTGTAGAGACCTGAGGACAGGTGTGATGTGCTCTGATTTCCTGCTTCTGGTCAGAATTCTGGCTGCAGCGTTCTGGATGAGCTGCAACTGTCTAACTGTCTTTTTAGGAAGACCAGTGAGGAGTCCATTACAGTAATCCACTCTGCTCCTGATAAAAGCATCAACAAGTTTCTCCAAGTCTTCACTGGAAACAAAGCATCTGATTCTTGCAATGTTTTTGAGATGATAGTATGCTGATTTACTGACTGCTTTGACATGACTATTGAAACTCTGATCTGACTCCAGAGTCACACCAAGATTCTTGACCTTATTTTTTGTTGTTTGACCCTTAAAGCCAAGGTAACGCATTCACCTTGAGAACCTCATCTTTGTTCCCAAACGCAATGACTTCAGTTTTCTCTTTGTTTAACTGAAGAAAAGTTTGGCACATCCAATTGCTCATTTCATCAATGCACTGGCAGAGGGTGTCAATGGGGCTGTAGTCATTAGGCAGTAAGGCTAGGTAGATCTGATCTGACAAGGAGAATCACAACATTACAGACTGTTTTAAAGCAAATAAGCATATGAAAATGAGACAAAAATAGACAAAGCGTATCTCAATGGCTTCAAATGAGGTAAAATTAACAACCATGAAGCTTTTATTGTGGAAAAACTACATGAACCATGATACTGCAGTGACAGTTTCATCTCAGGTGTCTCTGTGCTCTGAATATACTGGAGTATTTGAATTTGTATGCATGTTTGCAATAAACAAACGGAGCCTTATACATGTAGGCTGATAAACAACCACTAATTCCACTGTAAAACAAACCCACTGCATATTCAGCATTCACTTAAACAGATTGACCTTTGTTCATTTCATATGTATGCACTTCCTTAATGTTTTCATCGTTGATTAACAAAGTATAGACATATAAGAGTTAAGTTTGTTAATAAACTTATAGAAATAAAGAAATAAACTGCTATTAATAAAGTCAGAGCTTTGTGGGAAAAAAATAAGCTGCAAAATATACTGTAAACTATTAATTCAAATTAAGAATTGCAAAAAATCTGAATTGTTTGGATTGAAAATGGATCATTTTTATAAAAGTTAGAATGATCATTATTAACCCATGGCATAAAATTATAGTTAATCTTCCTCTCTGAGTTTATTCAGCAATAACAGCCATCTAAGTGTGCATTATCCTGTAGTAAACTCATCATATGATATGTGACCAGTGTTGACCTCTGCTGTTCTCCAGCTGAATCCACCTGAGCTGGACCTGTGTGAGGACCTGAGTGACCTTGTTAGTGTGAATGAGTCGAGTGCACTTCACACTTTGAGCAGTAGAGCTAAAGCTCATCTACCGCTGACCCACGCCGGACCCAATCTACTGGCCCTGTGGCCTCCAGTGTCTTCATCCACCAAGGTCAGCTTACAGAACCTTCTACATTTTGTTTTAGCGCAGAGTATTATTTAGTATTGTATATGCGTATTTAACACAGTTGAAGTCAAAATGATTCACCCTCTTGTGAATGTTTTCCTCTTTCAAATATTGAACAGATTCAGGAATTTCTCACAGTATTTCCTCTAATATTTGTTCTTGTGGGGAAAGTCTTATTTGTTTTATTTCAAGTAAAATAAAAGCAGTTTTTAATTGTTTTAAAGTCAATATTATTCGCCTTGTTAAACAATGTTTGTTTTAATTACCCTAACTTGCCTAATTACCCTAGTGAAGCCTTTAAATGTCACTTTAAGCTGAATACTAGTGTCTTGAAGAATATCTAGTCTAATATTATGTGCTGTCATCATGGTGTAGATTAACAAAATCAGTTAGAAATGTGTTGAAAAATCTCTCTATTAAATTCAGTTTACATTTTGAGTTTTTTATGTTTGTTTTTTTAAGGGTTGTGATTATTAATCAAAATTGTTTTTTTAAATTGAAATTGAACAATATAAAAACTCATAAAAAAGCTTCATTTAGAGACAAACTCTAAAAACAAACAAACAAAAAAAACATTTAAGAATGACTGAATTGTGAGATACATTCACCGGCCACTTTATTAGGTACACCTCTCCAACTGCTCTGTGGCTTTGAATGTGGCATGGTTGTTGCTGCCAGACGGGCTGCTCTGAGTATTTCAGAAACTGCTGATCTACTGGGATTTTCATGCACAACCATCTGTAGAGTTTACAGAAAATTGAAAAGAGGAAATATCCAGTGAGCAGCAGTTCTGTGGGCGCAAATGCCTTGTTGGTGCCAGAGGTCAGAGGAGAATGGCCAGACTGGTTCCAGCTGATAGAAAGGCAACAGTAACTCAAATAAGCACTCGTTACAACCGAGCTCTGCAGAAGAGCATCTCTGAACACACAACACCGCCAACCTTGAGGCGGATGGGCTACAGCAGCAGAAGAGCACACCGGGTGCCGCTCCTGTCAGCTAAGAACAGGAAACTGAGGCTACAATTCACACAGACTCACCAAAACTGGACAATAGAAGATTGGAGAAACGTTGCTGCTCTGATGAGTCTCCATTTCTGCTGACACATTTGGACGCTCAGCTCAGAATTTGGCCTCAACAACATGAAAGCATGGATCATCCTGCCTTGTATCAGCGGTTCAGGCTGGTGGTGGTGGTGTAATGGTGTGGGGGAGATTTTCTTTGGGTCCATTATTACCAATTGAGCATCAACGCCACAGCCTACCTGAGTATTGCTGCTGACCATGTCCATCCCTTAATGAGCACAGTGTCTCCATCTTCTGATGGCTACTTCCAGCAGGATAACGCAGCATGTCATAAAGCTCAATCATCTCAGACTGCTTT